>NW_024722008.1:0-17500 GCF_018991925.1 Homarus americanus | reverse complement strand
CAGCCTAAACTGTTTAGCCTGACCGTGGTAAAGTCTAAGGGGACCTTAAATTTTATATAATAATAATAATACAGGCAACTAACCAACCACTACCGGGCCGCCTAACCTAACCACTACTTTCGCCGGAGGTTTCGTCACGCTCCCCGATGGCGAAATCCTCCATTACAGCAAAAGTGTCTGTTTAACCTAACCTTAGTACAAAGTCTATTGGTGTCCTCAATTTTATAGAGGTTAGCCACCAAAGAAATAATCCAAGCAGCAAACTGTTTAGCCTGACCGTGGTAAAGTCTAATTAAATTTTATATAATAATAATAATACAGGCAACTAACCAACCACTACCGAAGCCGGAGGTTTCGTCACGCTATGGCGAAATCCTCCATTACATGTCTGTTTAACCTAACCTTAGTACAAAGTCTAAATTTTATAGAGGTTAGCGAAGTCAATAAGAGACAAAGAAATAATCCAAGCAGCCACCACTATCTAGCCTAAACTGTTTAGCCTGACGTAGAGTTTTTAATAAATCTGGTGATATGGAACCACACACCCCCTTAACCTGGGATAATGCAATCAAATGGATAATTGCTAACTATTCTCAGAGATAATGCAATCAAATGGTTAGTTGCTAACCGGGGGCTGCGCCCCGGACCCCTGTGTTAGATACTGTATTTGGTCATGATGAATTGTTTATTAGACTATAAGAAATCCTCTTCCTTCTTGTATTGGCAAGGGGGTTTGCTTTAACTTAGGTATGCTAGCCTAAGTAAAATAGACACGACTGCGAAGACCTGATTCTTTTGCTGCATGTTTGAGTCTGCAACTTTGTTGTGATAAGACACTCAATCCTAGTGATTGTACTTACTCAACATAGTGACGGTGTAATTACCATCACAGATTGTACGGGAAATTCCAACTTTGGAAAAAACAAATATTTGGCCTACCCAAATTTTGACTACTACCCGTGCGTCTACGTCCTGGATTGGCCAATCAGTGGTGCCCCACGGTGGCGTGATACATGCACGTTTACTGCGGTGCTCTGATTGGCTGACCGAACGTGGCGTGGTAGGTAGGCTGTTTCTACTCTCTAAGTCCTCTTCTTTCCTTTTTCATCCCCCTCATGCACTCCGTTCTTTGACGGGGGGGACTTCGATACGGTCGATCCGGCAAGGGAACCTGTGATAGTGCAGGGCACCCCTTGTCCGGGGTCACCGGTAGGTGGCAACTTTTTAGATATTACTATAGTCACAGGTAACCTGGGTGCAGAGCCCGACGCCCGTCCAAGAGGGGCAGGGTCACTGCTCCCAGGCAGGAGCCCTGTGTTATAGGTAGGATTAGATGTAATCAAGAAGATGACAACTAGCATTAGAATAAAACATAGAGATAAGGGACACTCTATTGGAAGGGGAAAAGTGGCAGAAATCACTTACAACAAACTGCAAGTCCCACTAACTAGAATATTCAGCACCAATGAAGGTTTTAAAGTAATCTGTAAAGATGACTTTGATTCAGATAAAATCCTTTCAAAAGAAGCAAGAGATATATTTTACAATGAAGGCCTTATTGTTGTCATGCCACCAGAACAAAAAGCAAAAAGATCAGTTTTTGTTCGTCAAGTCGATCAAGAGATCGGGAGGAAGACCTGAAAGAAGAACTGGAACGCCAAAATAGGTGGATGAAGATTGAAGAAGTCATTAAGATAAAGGACTATACTCATGTTTGAAGAAGTGTCAATGGCTGAAAAGTTTTACAACAGGGCTTTCTAATATTCAACATGTCAGTCACACCACATCAAATAAAGAAGGAGACATTCATCAGTCTGCAAACTTGCTTCTCCTGCTACAAATATGAAGAACACACAACGAGAGACTGTCCGGAAAAAGAAAAAAGTACTGCTCAGATTGTGCAGGCGACGACCATACCTACACTGAATGTAAGAATACACATGTTGGCTGTCTCAACTGTAAGAGAAACGGGGAATGTATACATAGGACATAGGACGTTAGCAATGGCATGCCCAATAAAAAACACATGATAAAGTACAAGAAACAAGGAAAAGGAACAAGACAAGAAGGATACGACATACGTCGAAATAGCAAAGAGAGCGGTCCAAGAGGCTCATAGACCAGAATCCACAGTATTAAACCTAAGTGAGCCAATACATGATAAGGTAATGATTAGTATGATCCATGCACATTTGCACAATATCATTTGGATCATACAATGAGGAATTAAGGAAAATGTTTAAATTGAATAACCTACCAGAGATGATATTTCCAGAGAATCCACAATCCGAAAAACTATTTCAGACAACATATGCAAGCGAACTGAGAGAAAGACTACATCAAGACGAACAAAGGTTTGAGCAAGGAGCAACAGCTGATACACAAGGAACACAAGCGACTGATAGAGATCCCAGAGACAAATGACTAGAAGTGACAAAGAGAAGATAGAAATAACAAAAGGACAGACAAAGGAGTAGGAGGAGAGAAGATAAGATGGAAACTGATCACAATATACAACCTGAATCTGCTGAAGAAATTGGATTAAAAGTTATCACTACAACAAAACATGGAATCCCAACATCGAGACCAACAGGAGGGACAATAGTAAAAACTGTGAAGGAGGGATATACAAGTGGACATATCAAGAAAAATCCTAAGTGAAGATTATGTCTGGTCACTAATTACTACGGACAAACTAAAGATTACGGCCAAAGACTTTAAAATAGTAGACCCGTCAGAGTATAGAAGAGTCAGAAGCGGGAAACAGGATGATAGGTCTCCACTCCAACTGCCACAATCCAAGTATAAGAAATAATGGACAATAGACAAACAGTAAGAACTTTAAGAATAATACAACACAACGTAAGAAACTGGAAGACCGAGAGAATTAACCTAAGTAATATATATCGCGAAATTGACCCTGACATTATACTAATAAACAGTCACGGTGAGACAGAAAACAACAACATAAAACTCTTTAACTATTATGTAAACCAAAGAAATAAATCGGGCGAAAAATGACGGAGTAGCGATAGCGGTTAAAAAACTTAAAATTTAAACTAATTGATGACTTCCAGGATGAATTTCTAGCAATAAAAATAAATACAACTCAAGGAGACGTAATTATTGCTACTACTTACCTATAGAAGACCTATTAAAATTGGCTAACAATAGTCATCCGATGTACATCTTAGGAGACTTTAACGCCAGACATAGGATTTTTGACAATACAAATAATAACGTCGTGGGAAACGCCCTTAATCAATTAATAAATTTAGGAAAATCAATCATCTGGGTCCTAACTTTCCAACCTGGAGAAATCACAATACACAATCGACACCAGACAAAATTTTTACCAACAACAAAGCCTTTTTCAATTACCATATAATAGGCAGTGACCATCTGCCAATTATACTAACACTGTCAACAAGCCCCATACAGATACCAATAAAAAGAGACTGAAAATGAGTAAAACAGACTGGGACAGCTTCAAAGACGACTTAAGTAATCACCACTCGATTAACCTACAAGGAAAACAACAGAAGATATAGACTCAGAAATGGACAGACTGCACTCAGCAATAAAAACATCTATAACCAAACACACTCCTACTTCACACTTTAGAACATTACCCAACAACAGACTACCAGAAGAAGTTAAATTAATCCAGACCTATTACAATGAAATAAACAGGTATATGGAAAGACACGGCAGTAACAGATGGCTATTGTTACGAGTTGGGGATTTAGAATATAGTTATACGTCTACCCAGATCCCAACAGGTAACAACAATAAAAAACAAAGACAATCGGACTATAAAAGGGTAGACAAAGGATGCGAGTTTTCGTTGTATATAATAGAGTACCATAAATCCTTAACAAAATATTCAGCTTATAAATTACCCTTAACCAAACTTAACCTAAACATTAACAGTATATACATATTAATAAACATAAAACAATCTCGAAGCAAGTGGACGTGGGAAATTAATACAAGAGATACTAGTACTTAAGTGAGGAGCTGAGATGGCTGACGAGTAAGGCTGAGTATTGTAGAAGACGGTAGGTAGTCACTGCACGTACGTAGGTTTAGAGGATAGATGATCCTGTGGTCACTTCCCAGAGCCAAGTGCTCTCTCCTCGGTGGAGGTGACGCAACAACCAGGATAGGGAGAAGGAAACCTCGGAGTGGTAACTAAGACGAGTCATACTCGTGTCTCGTCCCTAGATGGCGTTGCTCGTGGTGCTGGGTAGGTAGATCAGGACAATAGATGGCGTGCTTCGTAGTGCTGGGTGGAGGGGTTCGTAACACACCCCCTCCAAAGACCTCCGTAGCGCGGGCGCGAAGGAGGTGATCACCTGGTGCGTCTGGAGAGTAGCTGCTGCATTTCCACTGGAGCTCGGGATAAGGAGTCTGCAATCAGGTTATAGGGCTGGGTGAGGAGAGCCCAGCGGAGGATTCGCTGGTTGGAGGTCTTGTTGGTTTGGATGAACGTGAGTGGGTTATGGTCGGTGAAGACTAGGGTTGTTTGTGGGCAAGACTGGAGGTAACATTCAAACTTCTTTATTGCCAACACCAGAGCCAAGGCCTCCTTCTCTATGGAGAGTAGTTGGTCTGATGTTTTTCAACTTGGCGGAGTAATATGCCACAGGGTGAAGAACATCAGTGGTTGGGTCGGGTTGTAGGAGCACAGCCCCCACTCCGACACCACTAGCGTCGATTTGCAGATGGAAGGGCGAGGTGTAGTCAGGCTTGGAGGCAAGGAAGGCTTTGAGGCGGTGGAAAGACTGGTCGCACCTCTGGTTCCAGATGTAAGGGACCGCAGAACTGGTAAGGTCTGTGAGGGGTCCGGCCACGCTGGAGAAGTTACTGCAGAACCGACGGTAGTAGCCGCACATCCCCAGGAAGCGCATGAGTTCCTTCCTCGTCCTTGGAGTGGGGAAGGACAAGATGGCTCTAACGTTTGCGTCCTTGGGTCTCACCATACCATGCCCAACGATATGTCCCAGGTAAGTCACTGAGGCCCGGCCAAAAGCAGATTTAGCCAGGTTTATGGTGAATCCAGTCTCTTGCAGTCGTGCAAACAGTATCTCAAACGCACCAGATGTTCGTCCCAGCTGTCCGACACCACCACCAGGTCATCCAGGTAGGCGAACGTCCCACCTAGGTCCTGAATTAGGAAGTTGATGGCCCTCTGGAATGTGGCCGGAGCATTAGAAAAGCCAAACGCCATAACCAAATATTGAAAAAGACCAAATGGAGTTATAAATGCCGAGATTATTTTGGCCCTATCCGTGAGTCCCACTTGATAATATCCTTTCAATAAGTCCACCGTACTGATAAATTTGGCACAGCCTATGCTGTCTATTATATCTTCAATCAAAGGTAAAGGGTAGGAGTCTGAGACAGTGACCTGGTTCACTTTACGATAATCGGTACAGAAACGAAAAGTGCCATCGGGTTTTGGAATGAGAAGGCAAGGTGAAGCCCAGGGGAGGTACTAGGCTCAGCTAAGTTATGTTTTAACAAAAATCTACCTCCTTTTCATAATCTCTTTTTTTTGTGGATTTAGTCGATAGGCTGATTGCCTAATGGGTTGTACATCATCCGAGATTAGCTTAATATCATGTTTAAGTATATTGCAAAACCCTGGGAGGTCTGATGTGACTTTAGGAAATGTTGATAATAACTTAGTGAGATCTTTTGCTTGAGATGGATTCAGAACAGAAAATACTCATCCAAGTTGTTGAGTATGTGACTGTTAGTAGGTTTTCTTTAGGTAGAGGGAAGTCTAAATTCTCCAATAGGTCCATGTCATCTGTCTCCGGCCGGCCCTGACAAAACCGTATGCAATACAGGTTGACTTATAGCCTCTGGGATGTCTTCCTCTGACTGCCTGGAATGGTAAAGTTTCATGAGATTAATGTGAACAAGTTGAATCTTTTCTGCGATCAGGAGTATGGACTATATAGTTGAGAGGAGATAGTTTATTAGCAACTATATAGGGACCAGTAAACTTGCTTTTAAGGGGAGAGCCTGGAATGGGTAGAAAGAGTAACACTTTGTCACCTGGAGAAAATGATCTTTTAACTAATTTAGGTTGGGACTTCACCATTTTTCTTGGACTTTTTAAGTTTGACTGAGCAATGGTTCGGACTTCAGTTAATTTGTCCCTTAAAGTGTCAATGTATTGGGAAACTGTTGCGAGCTTAATAGATGGAGTGTCAAACCACTGCTCCTTTACTATTTTAAGGGGTCCCCTTATTTGTCTCCCATATAGTAACTCGAACGGGAGAAACCCAATGACTCCTGGGGACATTCCCTGATGGCAAAAGTAACAAGTCTATGCTTTCATCCCATTCCTTTTGGTGTTCTATACAGTATTTTTTGAGCATTGATGTACAATGGTCCACACTGAGTCTTTCATCACCTGTTTGAAAAGATTGCTCGTAAAATTGGTGCCCTGATCGGATTGGATCTCTTTAGGAATGCCCACTGAAGTGAAAAGGTGCAAAAGATGTTTGATTACGTTTTTGAAGTGATGCTTTTAAGGGAAAAGCCTCAGGATAACGTGTACTGGTATCCATAACTGTGAGCAGGAATTGATTTCCTTCTTAGTCTTTGGTAATGGGCCCACACAATCCACAACAATCTTTTCAAATGGTGTAGAAAATACTGGGATGGGCTTAATATGACAAGATTTTAGGTATTTTGACACATCCTTCCTAAGTCCAGGCCAATAATAGTGTTGGAGGAGCTTTTATATGTTTTCAGGATTCCCAAATGTCCTGAAATACCATCATGGCAAGGGCAATTAATGCTGGTCTGACTGAGGTGGGAATTACCACTTGATGTATTTCAGACCACGTGTCTAGATGGGCAAGCTCAGGGGCCTATAGGCCCTCATCAAAACCCCTTCATGATAATAAAAACACGGAAGGGTGTTAAAATCTTTACCCTCAACTGCTGCATGATGAAGTTTAGTCAAAGATGGATCAGATTGTTGGGCTTTAACGAGCTCATCCTTACTAATTGTCTTATTGTACAGATCTTCTGTGGGTAGGAAAATATTAGAGGTGGTTTTAGACGAAGAGGGCCCATTTCGCACACTCTGTGACCGGGTGACAGCACAAGATGGGAAAAGATGAGAATAGTTTCTTTAAGGTCAGTGGTGGAGTTGACAGGTAAGGGAGAGTCGACTGTCTTTATGTTAGGAACCACTAGATCTCCTACCAAGTCATTACCCAATAATAAATGAATGCCGCACACAGGCATTGGGTCTTTCCTTATGGCTATTTGCACTTCCCCAGTAATCAAGGGACATTGGAGGTGCACTTTAGCTAAAGGATAGGAAGAATGGGATGAGAGATCTGAAATTAGAACACTCTCATTAGTAAATGCGGTAGATATATCGGGAATGACGTTAAACAGGAGGATAGATTGTGCTGCGCCCGTATCACGTAGTATACGAATAGGGAAAGAACGAGACCCTCTATGATTGAAATTTTTCCCTCATAGGTGAATGAAGAGATCCTGATGGGGCCTTTCCACATTGGTATTTGCTATTGGTTTGGACTTGGGATCCAGGGAACTACTTTTAGCAATTCGACACTTTGGGTGTTTACAATTCTGGATCGTATGGCCTGGGTTTTACAGTAAGAACAAGTAAGCTTGGTTTGCATCGGGGAGTAGGTGTGGGACCTTTCGACCTACCACTCACGTTCCCAAGGTTATCATCAGAGGAGGACCTAACATGTCGGGAAGTACCACGTTCTCTACTGCCCAGTGACTCCACCAACAAAGCGTGCGCATCAGCCAGCTCAGCAGCACGCCCTAAATTAACCTCTCCACGCTCCTCCACATGCTTCAAGATGTGAAATGGTATCTTGCTCTTCCACTCCTCCAGGACTACCAAATTTAACAAATCCTGAAATGTGGAGGTCTGTAGCCTCTAACCACTTCTTAAAAACCTAAGCTTTTCTTGAGCAAACTCAACAAAGGTGTGGGAAAATGGTTTGGTTAGTTTACGAAACTTCTGCCGGTATCCATCTGGCGTGATAGCATAAGAGGTGAGGATATTCTTTTTACGTTATCATAGTCATCAGTCTGGTCTAAACAGTTATAAACTCTACGAGCCTTACCATATAATTTAGGAACTAACACTGACACCCACTGGTCCTTTGGCCACTCATTCTTCCCGGCTATTTTCTCAAAAGTCCTAAATGACCCGTCCATATCGGATTCATCAAACCCGGGAACAAGGGAAGAAGCAGTAGCAGGGTTAAAAGCAGCTAGTTTCTCTCTTAATGCCACTTCCTTTGATCTAAACTCCGATGTTAAGGTGACTTCTATCTCTCTTACCTGTAGTTCTTTCAGTCTAACCTCCTGCTCCAACTTGGCCTGTTCCATCATTTCCTCATGCTCCAACTTGGCCTGTTCCGACCTTCCCTCATGCTCCAACTTGTGCTCCAACTTGGCCTGTTCCGACTCCTGCTCCAACTCGAGTTCTTTCATTTTGATTTGGAACTCGAACCTAGCTCGTTCAGTTCTAAGGCGTCTATTCGTTGTGTTTCTTGTTGAGGGCTAGCCAGACCTGAAGCAACTTCTGAGTGAGGAGGGTGGTGGATAGTGGTTGAAGTTTCTTGGACATGGGCGTTAATCTGTCAACAGCGGATTCTTTTAAAACTTCATGTTGAACCAGCACTTCAATCACATGATTTTTAACATTTCCTTAGTCAGTTGCTGTGAAAATGGGATATTATAATAGTTGGCTATTTCTTTCCATTCTTTCTTCAGGATATTAACACGTAATTTAGCTACGGAAGGATTTTCAATAAAATCCTGGAGATCAAAACCTGATTGGCCATTGTTAAGAAAAATAGGATAAATTAACTAATGGTCCAAAGATAAGATAAGTGGATAACCCTAGAAAATATCACGGCAGTGGATAACCAGAAAGTCCCGAAAACTAACCAAGTTATACCTAGGGAAATTACACTTATGATTATTGTTCTTCTGAGAAGATCCTTAGATAAGGATAAGAGACTTGAAAGAGGTAGGGCGTATTACGGCATTAATATAAAGATCCGGATTAACAACCCTGATAAATGGTATGATTGACCCTGAATGAGATAATGAGAAGAACAATAATTGAGGCTTTATAATTATGGGGTCCTGGTAGAGCGGGGCGTCCCAAGATATCACTTCACCGTAAACTAGTGACTATGGAACAGCCTACTCTGGAGTGAGGGTACGGCATTAAACAGATCCGGATTCTTCCTACACTCGATAAGACTTACTACACAACTGCCACGTGTAATAACAGGTAAGCCTTATGACACTTGGAACCTAATATCCTACGTCTGTCACTCTTACTGTACGATAATACCAATATATGCAAACACATATGAAGGAAACTTTAAACCACCGTAAAGCAATTGTGAACAGAAGTGACTGGGAGGAATAATTAACACTGAGTAACAAGGAGGAAGGAATATGGTACTTAAGGTCGTGTCCTGTCACGGTCGCCATTTGTTACGAGTTGGGGATTTAGAATATAGTTATACGTCTACCCAGATCCCAACAGGTAACAACAATAAAAACAAAGACAATCGGACTATAAAAGGGTAGACAAAGGATGCGAGTTTTCGTTGTATATAATAGAGTACCATAAATCCCTTAACAAAATATTCAGCTTATAAATTACCCTTAACCAAACTTAACCTAAACATTAACAGTATATACATATTAATAAACATAAAACAATCTCGAAGCAAGTGGACGTGGGGAAATTACAAGAGATACTAGTACTTAAGTGAGGAGCTGAGATGGCTGACGAGTAAGGCTGAGTATTGTAGAAGACGGTAGGTAGTCACTGCACGTACGTAGGTTTAGAGGATAGATGATCCTGTGGTCACTTCCCAGAGCCAAGTGCTCTCTCCTCGAATTGGAGGTGACGCAACAACCAGGATAGGGAGAAGGGAAACCTCGGTGGTAACTAAGACGAGTCATACTCGTGTCTCGTCCCTAGATGGCGTTGCTCGTGGTGCTGGGTAGGTAGATCAGGACAATAGATGGCGTGCTTCGTAGTGCTGGGTGGAGGGGTTCGTAACACTATATACGACACAGATAGCACTACAGATAAAGAGACGCATGTAAGGAAGCAAACAATAAAAATGGAATGATATTATAATGGCGGCTGACATGACTAAAGACACAAAACATTTTGGACTTCCATAAACAAGATGAGGGGCACAACAAGCAAAAACACCATACATTAAAGACCAAAATGGAACAAAATTGCACGAGGAAAATGAACAAGAGTCAGCATTCAAAAGGGAATGGGTAAAAGTTTTTAAAATATCAGATGAGGAAAATGAAGATTTTGATAGTGAACACGAAGAAAGGATAGAAGAAGAAATGGGAAGACAAATACATAGAATCACCCCAAGGCAATATATAGACTATAACTTATTACCTAATAATCAAATAATAACCATGGGAGAAATGATGCACTGTCTGAGGAAATTTAAGGAAAAAGCCCTGGGCTCACAGGTATTACACGAAATATGATCATGAATCTACCTGAAAACATTTTAAATACACTATTAAACATTTATAACGCATGCTTAATAACTGGTTACTTTCCAGACAAACTAAAATATGCTAAAATGATATTTATTCCTAAAGAGGGTAAGGACAATAAGGAAATATTAAACTACAGGCCAATATCTTTATTAGAAATTACCGGGAAACTATTGGAAAAAATATTAAATTCAAGACTTATAGCCTTTTAACACAACATGGGAAAACTAACAACAGACAACATGGATTTATGCCCAATAGAAATACCCTAACTGCAATAGCTATAATAACGGAAATAATTGCAATAGAAAAAAGCAAGGGTAACCAGATCAATATAATTTTAAGGGATGTTTCTAAGGCTTTTGATAAAGTTGGGCATTTAGGCTTGAAATATAAAATATTAAAACTGGGACTTAACGAATACATGCTAAGAATATTGTGTAACTATTTAGATGATAGGAGAGCACAAATTCAAATTGGAAACTTTTAGAACTATGTTTAATCTTGAGAGTGGAGTACCTCAAGGAGGATGCCTTTCTCCAACACTATATACAATTTATACTTCAGACACACCTCAACCTACCCTTTAGTGAATATGTAATGTTTGCTGATGATATTACTCAAATAGTATCATACCCAGGAAAATCAACTCAATTTATGGCACTCTACACGGTAAGAGCGATAAAAAACATAAATGATTTTGAGAAAAATGGAAAATCAGGACAAATAAGAACAAATTCAAGATAATACCAATAGCCAAGATTAAAACAAGTCCAGTAATAGTCGACCAGGAACTATACCCATACGACACTGAAGGTAGGATGCTTGGATTAAAACTAACAAAAAGAGGATATATAACATACTTAAAAGATAAAGAACGACAGGCAAGAATAAGATTATCAAAATAAAACGCTTTAAGAACCTTAGCATTAATAACAAAAGAAAGATTTATATTGCCCTTGTCAAATCAATTATGGACTACCCACCCATCCCATTGAACACCCTTAGTAAAACGTGCATTAAAAGGTTACAAACAGTACAAAATATAGCCCTCAGATTTATATATAACATAAAATATACAGACCACATCAATAATGAACAGCTACACAAGAGAGCAAACCTCTTAGCAATCAATGTAGATATACACAACAAAGCTGTAAATATTTGGAAAAAGTGACTGAACTTAACACAGAAACATATCAAAACTGGAAAAATAATATAGACAGGAAGAAGTAATTGAACCACCTCCTGCCTCAATATACACATTTCTACATAAAACATTACTAGAGGAATAAAGATGAGAGTGACCAACCAGCTCCACTAAGAACCTGGCATACAGTGTACCTTTAGACTAACACAACTAACACTTAACTAACACCAAAAAAAAATGTGACTACCCTCCCAGTTACACAAGGACCTGGGCGGGCTCACTAACTCCAACAATAACAAAAATAATAATAATAAGCAGCATTATATAAATAAACCAATATTAATACAAAGGTCTGACGACCCAAGGGAGCAGAACAAAGACAAAACACCAATAAGAAAGATGAAGCGATCTGGTTGAGCCCAGATTCTTTCTACTCCTACTGTATTTCAGTTTCACCACCTTTTTCTTCAATTCCTAATAATCTTCTTTCACCTCTTAACTAATGACTTCGTATCGTATCGTACTATCTAGCCTAAACTGTTTAGCCTGACGTAGAGTTTTTTAATAAATCTGGTGATATGGAACCACACACAACCCCCCTTAACCTGGGATAATGCAATCAAATGGATAATTGCTAACTATTCTCAGAGATAATGCAATCAAATGGTTAGTTGCTAACCGGGGGCTGCGCCCCCGGACCCCCTGTGTTAGATACTGTATTTGGTCATGATGAATTGTTTATTAGACTATAAGAAATCCTCTTCCTTCTTGTATTGGCAAGGGGAGTTTGCTTTAACTTAGGTATGCTAGCCTAAGTAAAAATAGATGCCCCTTCCTTATTGGTGTTGTCGATGGCACAGCACAGCACAGCACCGTGCCTATGACGAAATCAACTTCATTAAACTCAACTCATACTTCAAATGCACCAAGAGAACTTGCACACCCGAATGGGAGACCGTCAGAGTGGGAGACGGTCGTGAAAGCGTCCGCCCTTGTACGCTGGATGGAACTATTTCACTACAGTAAGGGGTAGGGGCACCTCGGTCATATTATACAACATACCAAAGAAGTTCCACACCCGCATGGGAGACCGTCAGAGTCAATCGGGGGTCGATTTAATAGCATACTACAGAAACTTGCACACCCGAATGGGAGACCGTCAACGTCAATCGGGGGTCGATTTAATAGCATACTACAGAAACTTGCACACCCGAATGGGAGACCGTCAAAGTCAATCGGGGATCGATTTGATAGCATACCCCAGAAACTTGCACACCCGAATGGGAGACCGTCAAAGTCAATCGGGGGTCGATTTAATGGCATACTACAGAAACTTGCACACCCGAATGGGAGACCGTCAAAGTCAATCGGGGGTCGATTTAATAGCATACTACAGAAACTTGCACACCCGAATGGGAGACCTTCAAAGTCAATCGGCGGTCGATTTAATAGCATACTACAGAAACTTGCACACCCGAATGGGAGACCGTCAAAGTCAATCGGGGGTCGATTTGATAGCATACTACAGAAACTTGCACCCGAATGGGGAGACCGTCAAAGTCAATCGGGGTCGATTTGATAGCATACTACAGAAACTTGCACACCCGAATGGGAGACCGTCAAAGTCAATCGGGGTCGATTTAATATACTACAGAAACTTGCACAAATACCTCAATCGGGGGAGACCACCCGAATGGGAAACTTGCACACCCGTAAAAGTCAATCGGGGATCGATTTGATAGCATACCACAGAAACTTGCACACCCGAATGGGAGACCGTCAAAGTCAATCGGGGGTCGATTTAATAGCATACTACAGAAACTTGCACACCCGAATGGGAGACCGTCAAAGTCAATCGGGGGTCGATTTGATAGCATACTACAGAAACTTGCACACCCGAATGGGAGACCGTCAAAGTCAATCGGGGATCGATTTGATAGCATACCACAGAAACTTGCACACCCGAATGGGAGACCGTCAAAGTCAATCGGGGGTCGATTTGATAGCATACTACAGAAACTTGCACACCCGAATGGGAGACAGTGAAAGTCAATCGGGGGTCGATTTAATAGCATACTACAGAAACTTGCACACCCGAATGGGAGACAGTCAAAGTCAATCGGGGGTCGATTTAATAGCATACTACAGAAACTTGCACACCCGAATGGGAGACCGTCAAAGTCAATCGGGGGTCGATTTAATAGCATACTACAGAAACTTGCACACCCGAATGGGAGTCAAAGTCAATCGGGGTCGATTTGATAGCATACTACAGAAACTTGCACACCCGAATGGGAGACATTCAAAGTCAATCGGGGGTCGATTTAATAGCATACTACAGAAACTTGCACACCCGAATGGGAGACCGTCAAAGTCAATCGGGGGTCGATTTAATAGAATACTACAGAAACTTGCACACCCGAATGGGAGACCGTCAAAGTCAATCGGGGGTCGATTTGATAGCATACTACAGAAACTTGCACACCCGAATGGGAGACCGTCAAAGTCAATCGGGGGTCGATTTGATAGCATACTACAGAAACTTGCACACCCGAATGGGAGACCGTCAAAGTCAATCGGGGGTCGAGCATACTTTACAAAATGATCCGAGAATCTGCACACACCGAGTGGGAGACGGTGATGAAAACGTCCGCCTTGGTAGTAGAAGAGTGTATTGGTGTCCTAAAGTTTTAGCGAGGCTTGCCAGCCTGAGTAAGACAAAGAAATAATCCAGACAGCCACTACTACCTAACCTAACCGTGGTGCAGTCCACACCGCTGGAGGTTTCGTCACGCCCCCCGATGGCGAAATCCTCCGTTACAGCAGAAGTGTCTGTTTAACCTAACCTTAGTACAGAGTCTATTGGTGTCCACAATTTCATAGAGGCTAGCCAGCCTAAGTCAATAAGAGACAGAAAGAAATAATCCAAGCAGCCAACCTTGGTGTAAAGTCTATTGGCGGCCTAAATTTTATAGAGATATACAGGCAGCCACCACCACTACTTTCGCCGGAGGTTTCGTCACGCTCCCCGATGGCGAAATCCTCCATTACAGCAAAAGTGTCTGTTTAACCTAACCTTAGTACAAAGTCTATTGGTGTCCTCAATTTTATAGAGGTTAGCCACCCGAAGTCAATAAGAGACAAAGAAATAATCCAAGCAGCCACCACTATCTAGCCTGACCGTGGTAAATTCTAACGGGGGACCTTAAATTTTATAGAATAATAATAATACAGGCAACTAACCAACCACTACCGGGCCGCCTAACCTAACCACTACTTTCGCCGGAGGTTTCGTCACGCTCCCCGATGGCGAAATCCTCCATTACAGCAAAAGTGTCTGTTTAACCTAACCTTAGTACAAAGTCTATTGGTGTCCTCAATTTTATAGAGGTTAGCCACCCGAAGTCAATAAGAGACAAAGAAATAATCCAAGCAGCCACCACTATCGAGCCTAAACTGTTTAGCCTGACCGTGGTAAAGTCTAACGGGGGACCTTAAATTTTATAGAATAATAATACAGGCAACTACCTAACCTAACCACTACTTTCGCCGGAGGTTTCGTCACGCTCCCCGATGGCGAAATACTCCATTACAGCAAAAGTGTGTAGCGGCCTGCTCCAAGTATCTGTTTAACCTAACCTTAGTACAAAGTCTATTGGTGTCCTCAATTTTATAGAGGTTAGCCACCCGAAGTCAATAAGAGACAGAAATAATCCAAGCAGCCACCACTATCTAGCCTAAACTGTTTAGCCTGACCGTGGTAAATTCTAACGGGGGACCTTAAATTTTATAGAATAATAATACAGGCAACTACCTAACCTAACCACTACTTTCGCCGGAGGTTTCGTCACGCTCCCCGATGGCGAAATACTCCATTACAGCAAAAGTGTGTAGCGGCCTGCTCCAAGTGTCTGTTTAACCTAACCTTAGTACAAAGTCTATTGGTGTCCTCAATTTTATAGAGGTTAGCCACCCGAAGTCAATAAGAGACAAAGAAATAATCCAAGCAGCCACCACTATCTAGCCTAAACTGTTTAGCCTGACGTAGAGTTTTTTAATAAATTTGGTGATATGGAACCACACACAACCCCCCTTAACCTGGGATAATGCAATCAAATGGATAATTGCTAACTATTCTCAGAGATAATGCAATACGCGGTATCGTGGATAATGCAATCAAATGGTTAGTTGCTAACCGGGGGCTGCGCCCCCGGACCCCCTGTGTTAGATACTGTATTTGGTCATGATGAATTGTTTATTAGACTATAAGAACCTTAGACAACCCCCCTTAACCTGGGATAATGCAATCAAATGGATAATTGCTAACTATTCTCAGAGATAATGCAATACGCGGTATCGTGGATAATGCAATCAAATGGTTAGTTGCTAACCGGGGGCTGCGCCCCCGGACCCCCTGTGTTAGATACTGTATTTGGTCAAGATATTGACTCTGGATGGGGTTATGTTCATTTAGGTTGTACTTCAGATATTGTTATATATAAAAAAAAATAGAAAAAATACGACACGGTCGTAACAATATCCTTTCTTGGCACAATAATAATCATACCTAAACTCTATTTTGGCAATAATACTTACAAGTATGCTTCACAGACTGTAATCTTTTTATTTTTAGATTTGGGTAAAATGTACAATTTTGGGCTTTTGACGAAATTTACCGTGAAAACTCTGTTGGCAAATTTCTCACTAATTTATTGTTTTTTTCAGAGTTTTGTTGTGTGTTAATTATGTACTATATTCTAACCATGAATTCCTGTATTTTTCCTCAGAAAAAAAGGTCATTTAACCTGACCTAACTTCTAAAATGCAACTTTTTCACAATTCTGTCCCAAATCTTATTCATGAATAAAAAAGGAAAACAAAGCTTAAAAGAGTGACACAATGACTAGGCATACTGTCAGATTTTTTTATTTCAATTTTGCTAATACTTAGAGATTTGCGAGGAACACGTAATTTGACGAGTTTCACGAGTTATGGATGGTATTGGCCAATTTCTCTCTAAAATCGTGGTTTTTTCAGAGTTTTGTTGTGTGTTAATTATGTACTAGATTCTATCCATCAATTCCTATATTTTTTCTCAGAAAAAAAGGTCATTTAACCTGACATAACTTCTAAAATGAAAATTTTTCAAAATTCTGTCCTAAATCTTATTCATGAATAGAAAAAAACCAAGAAGCTTAAAAGGGTGACACAATGACTAGGCATACTCTCAGATTTTTTTATTTCAATGTTGCTAATAATTAGAGATTTGCGAGGAACACGTAATTTGACAAGTTTCACGAGTTATGGAATGTGTTGACCAATTTCTCTCTAAATTCATGGTTTTTTCAGAATTTTGGTGTGTTAAATAGGTTCTATATTCCATCAAGCAAATATAATATTTTTTTCCAGAAATGAAGGTCAATTAACACTATCTAACTTCTGAAATGAGAAATTTTCCCAAATATTCCAATTTTGGGGGGTTTTGGCACGTAATTCCAATTCTTATATGGACTATGCACTGTCTTCTATTTGTTTCTCTCCAAAATTGTCCACTTACACAACAAACTGAGCTGTGTTGACACTTTCCAACTTGTTCAAACATTTTCCAACTGCTGTGTCTGAAATTTCTCACCATCAGACTAAGTCCTGTCCACTGTCTTAATGAACAACAATTGTTACTGTCAAACATTATAAGACTTATAATTTGGCATGGGATTCGCTGGTCCCTTTGATGCCTAACATTATGGCACCCTTCATGCATCAGTA
>NW_024722007.1:0-10660 GCF_018991925.1 Homarus americanus | reverse complement strand
ACCAACTCTTCTTGCCTGACACCTGCCAAGATCCCGTGCTTGATCCAGGCTTCCTCACATTCCCGGTTGTGCGCCTTGCAGACGTCGATTTCCACTGACAAACTCTTTAAACGTACAAAAAAGTCGTCAAAGGATTCATTCTCCGCCTACTTGCAGCTGGTGAAGGCGCGGCGACGCAAGGCCTCGTTATTCCGACCTTTAACGTGCTCCTGTAAAAGGTCGAGCACATCCGTCACTGAAGATGTAGAATCGGGAGGCACTTGCAATGTGTGCTCCAAAACTCTCTGGGTCTCCAGCGACAAACACATCCGCAGTTGGGTGAGCTGTTTGTTTGGAGGCATGCTGTCAAGGTCCACCATCGTGGAGTAATCTGTCCACCGCCGCCTCCACTCACGAAAAAGCTGAAACGTGACGTCTGGTGAGAGGGCGGGTGGGGGTTGAACGGATGCCTTGGGAGCTGTTGGAGTAGCAAGAGTGCCTGGAGGACGCTGGTGTGGTGGAGGAGGGAGGGTACTGGCGCCTTAATGCGCGATACCTGCGAGTGAGGGAGGGTGGGTTAGCGCCAGGGTCGCTAATATTGCATCAAAGCGCGCCTTCTCCTCCTCTCTTCGTATCTCCTCCCTCTGAAGTTCCATTTCTCTGCGTCTCTCGTCCCTGTCGTCCATCCACCTCAGAATTGTAGCAATGTCCGTCGCTGGAGGTGAAGGATGAGAGTCTGCGCCCGGTGGAGGGGATGGTGGTGGGGAGTCGTGTCTCCCATCTTGGCGTTGTCCCTTCTTACCGCCCATCTTAGTATGCTTGAACTGCGCTGTTTAGTATATAAAGTGGCGCTTCATCAGCTCGAACCACATATATATGACATAAACAGAGCAGAAATAACGCATAGAGTCCACTGTTCTGTCCGTGCGTGTGTGCGTGTGTGCGTGTGTGTGTGTGTGTGTGTGTGTGTGTGTGTTTCTCAGAGAGCAGATCGTGGTGGCCGCCGCGGAGGCAAGAACGTCAGTGTCTCCCCGGATGTCACACGAGAAGGGTGTACGCCTGCGTGCTCCGTGGGTACCACAAAAGACAGGCCAATGCTCAACTCTCAGCTCTAGACACACTAATACACTGACACTAACATTGCCACCGTCTCTAAAACGCACTGTGACGGCGCAACACTGCACGACGCGGCGAAACACAACGCAACACAACACAACACACTAAGAGTCGACGCGCACATCGCCGGCAGATCCTACTCACTGCACCATGAAGGTTCCAAGTGTTCCCTGAAGAAGGCAGTGATGGGTAGGGAAACACCGGGTAACACTGAAGTCCATTTATTAACGGATAGGAGAAATGCAAGTGGTGACTAGCTGTGCCATGCCCGGCCCACAGAGTCAGACTGAGACTGCCTTGCCATACGGCAGCCTCTGGGCAATGTTGCCACATAACCCGTGCAGTGTTGCCACGTAATTACATATATAAATGCTACTCGGCACAGTAGCTTAGATACATAACCTACAATAACCACCATTTTCACCACTACCACTATAACCACTATCACTACCACAACTACCATCACCACCATAACTACCATCACCACCATAACCACTCATACAATATCCTACCACAAGTTAGACCTTTCCTCCCTCCCCATTCCTCCTCCGCTCCACACAGTCATCTTGTTATCCCCGTACATCAAAGTAAGCGCCACGCCCCTATTCTCTCTCCTGCACACCTAAATACACCCCCAACACTCTCTCATTATCTTGCTCAAAGTTGTCTGTCGCTTGGCTCCTCCTTACTTCAACCCCCCTCCTACTCCTCCTCCTCCTCTTCCACCTCATCTCCCTCTCACTTACTCTTGAACAGCCTTTCTTCTCCAGGCTGTGGTGTGTGTGTGTGCGTGCAAACGACGTGTCACAGAATCGAGGAGGAAGGTACTTAAGGTGGGTGGGGTTCAAGTGCTGTGTTTGAGGTGGTGTTGAGATCACTGGAGGACAAGGAAGCAAAGAAACGGTAATAAGAGGGCATCAGATATAGAAGGAAAGTTGTAATGATAAAAAACGACGGGAACGAAAAAAAAGCTTTGCAAAAAGGATTCATGATGAAGAAGACAATGCTCCTGAAACGACTCACTCCTATCAAATAGGGGAGGGATGAACATATGTTGCGAATGTCTGTCATATCAGAATACAGTATTGTGTATGTTATGACCTGGCTAGTCAATGATTTTGATGGTAAATGTAAATGATTTTCATTCTTCAGTTACAAGAGAAGCCTCTGTCCAAATATTGAAAATAGCACCAGTGAGTCACAAATAAGTCGTGTGTTCGAGTTGCTTCACCATTTTATACTGTAATGTACACACACACGCACACACACACACACACATAAACACACACACACAAAAACGCCTTTTATGTTTTATATATATTATCAGGTTTTGGCTGCTGTAACAACTTGGGATGTCTTACAGCAGATCTTATCTTCATAACAATTGCTTAAAACGATACATTAAAAGCTACTAAGGATTTCCAGCCTTTGAATATTTACTGCGATAAAACTTTACCATCTGCACAGAACAACATTCCTATTTTAGATCACCACTCCTCAACACCTGAGTCTCACCCTCGCCAGCCATATTTCAGGTATTTCGTCTCTTTCAGCACACCATCAGTACCTAGATTGAACAGCTCCCTCTTGTCTCACCCCAAATTGAACATTGAACTATTCATTCATTCCTCCCCTTGTTTCAGGGCAAGTTGGGCTTTTTTAGCAGAAAGCCTTTAGAACCAGTAATAGCTTGTCCCTCCCCATATAAACTCAATTCATTCTATGACTTTAATCTCTCCTCAATACCGCATCTGTCTTTTACAGACTCTCTTAATGCTGGATTGGGCCCCTGTCTTCCCCTCTGTCTTTCTGTTATTACACACACACACACACACACACACACACACACACACACACACACACACACACTATATATATATATATATATATATATATATATATATATATATATATATATATATATATATATATATATATATATATATATATATATATATATATATATATATATATATATTTCATGTAGATCCGCAATGGAAACGTGGATAAGATAAATCTTGATAAAATCACACAGAGAAAAGGTAAACAATGGAGACCCTTGTTTGTTGATCGTGGTCTTAAAAGGGCTAAACAATCCTTTTATTCTACTCAAACTCGGCAAATTCCTACAATCAAGAATATTTTGACTCTACCTTATCGCAATCAATTTGTCCCGTTAGTTCAGTCCCTTAAATTATTAAACATTAATGTTGTTTTTAAGTATGACTCAACTATTACTAATAAATTAATTAAGACTAGCACAACCTTGAACGTAAATGGAAGTGTTTACTGTATTCCATGTAGCAATTGTAATGGAAATTATGTAGGTCAGACTGGGAAAGCATTGCACCTTAGAATTAAACACACAAGTAGAATATTAGATTGGCATCTGAAAGCAGATTGGGAAAACAGATTAGAAGTGTTTAAATCATCATGTGTCACAGAAAGACTTCTAGTTGAAGCAAGTTTGATTAGAGAAATGTATTCTTTAAACCTTAGTGATGGTCAGTACAAAACTAATAATATGTTACACAAATTTGTTTGTCAATGGCCCAAGGTTAAAAATGCTTTGAAAACATGTAAGGTAGATGTAGGATAGATGATTAGTGGGTTTCATATTTTTTACTTGACGTGACATGACTAGTTATGTAGCCCTTTCTTATAATCTCTTCTTATGTTTGCTGTATGGTTGGTGTGTGGATTAGTGGATGTCATGTTTTTTGACCCGACCTCATGTTTTGTAAGGTCACCCTAGTCTTATAGTGTATATATATATATACTATCTATCTAATATACTATAAGATTAGCTGTCTGTCTGTCTGTGCAGCCGAAACGGCACGATCGTTTTTCATCAAACTGGGTGGAAAAATCGCAAAAAAATCGTAGAGTGGAACAAACCTGGTCCCATGTCGATGGTTTCTTTAGGAAGCCATTAATTAACCATTTTATTTACGCTGGAAAATGATGCAAGTCTAAGGACTTGGCGCACCCTCATTCGCTGTATGCTGTCAGCCCACGATAGCAGTTATCGTACGGCTCCCTCCTCCTCCCCCCACTTTTTTTAGCCTACTTTTTTTAATGTTGTTTGGATTAGAAAAGGAAGGAAGATGAGTAAATAGAAGAATAAAGTAGGGGAAACAGAAAATAGTAAGAGATAACAGGTGGGGGAGCTGAGTTTCATCATGTGTCTGGATGCTCAGTTTCAACGTTACCAGACCATTTTCGGACCTTACAGCTACAGTGTGTACAGTATACTTATTCCTGTGGCGGACTGTACATGGAAAAGGAGAAGAGAGAAAAAGATAATAAAAGGAATGCATGGAGAAGATAGAAAGGGAGAAGAGAAGGAGAAGAAGAGAGACTGAAGCATTATTATCTTTAAGATGCGAGGAAAGGCGATGGGAGAGAGGAATAGTGAGGTGGAGGTATGAATGGAGGGATGGAAGGACAGAATAAGAATAGTATAGAAGGATAGTAGAGAAGGAGACTAGAGAAGGAGACAAAGGAAGGACAGCGATAAGTAAAACAAAAATCAGAACGAGTATTTGGATAATAACATGTAGAAATTAGTCGGTTAAATGTAGGTAAAAAGAGTAAGAATAATGAGATAAAACATAAAGAAGAAAGAGACGCTTATTATAACAACCACGACTATGATTATAACAACCACGACCATGATCATAACCACGACCATGATTACAACAACTACGACCATGATCATAACCACGACCATGATTATAACAACCACGACTATGATTGTAACAACCACGACCATGATTATAACAACTACGACTATGATTATAACAACTACGACTATGATTATAACAACCACGACCATGATTATAACACCCACGACCATCATTATAACAACCACGACCATGATTATAACAACCACGACCATGATTATAACAACCCTGACCATGATTATAACAACCACGACCATGATTATAACAACCCTGACCATGATTATAACAACCACGACCATCATTATCTCATATACTATAGGAATAGCCATGGGTCTGTGTGTGTGTCTGTTCTGGCCAGCCTAAATGGCACAATCGTTTTTCATCAAACTTGGTGGAAAAATCGCAAAAAATTCGCAGAGTGGAACAAACCTGGTCCCATGTCGACGGTTTCTTTAGGAAGGCATTAATTAACCATTTTATTTATGCTGGAAAACGATGTCGCTGTACGCTGTCATCCTTCCAGAGGTTGCGCGCTAGCCAAGCACGAGCATTCGAACTTTCATGCTTTGGTAAACTGTACCCCCGGACTCGCCACCGGGCACGAAGGGCCCACGATCACTTGCATAAACTATATATATATTAAAACGCTCTACCACCCCCATAGACTTACCAATGAAACTCTTCAAGGAGTTCTCCCCGGAGCTTGCTAAACCCCTATGCTCCATCATCAATGCTTCTCTCAGTCAAGCCAGATGCCCAGCTGACTGGAAGACCTCTTATGTATCACCAGTGCCCAAGTCAACCAGCCCACAATCCTTAAATCAGCTCCGACCTATTGCAATCACCCCAATACCCAGCCTAATCTGTGAAAGTTTTTTGTTCGACTGGGCTTATGCTGATATTGCAGGAGTCGTAGACCCTCAGCAATTTGGCAACATGAAAACTTCCTCCACCACTCACTGTCTTGTCAGCTTTCTCGATTACATATACCGCCATCTCGAGAAACGAAAAACGTCTGTAGCTGTCGCCTTCATTGATTTCACTAAAGCGTTCGACCTAGTCGACCACAATATAATCATCAACAAAGCTATTGACCTCGGGCTTCGGAGAAGTCTTATACCATGGCTTATATAGGACTTCTCAGTGACCGACGCTGCTGTACGCCTGGAGGGGCTGTCTCCACCTTCAGTCACTCACCTGTGGCGTCCCCCAAGGCACTAAGATGGGACCACTTGCCTCTTATGCTCATCAATGATGCCCTAAGAGAAACCCTGCTCGCTGGAAATATGTCGACGACTCCACCCATTAAATCAGCGTCAACAATTCTGCTCCAAACTGTACCGCCCTTCAGGATTTATTGAACAGTCTCCAAACCTGGGCCACCAACAACCATGGTTATGCACATCAACCTCTCCTCCGACATTGTCCCACCTCCTTCCATTACTCTAGGTCTGAACACACTCCAGGTTTTAGATTCCACGAAGCTCCTCGGCGTCAACATAGACAACAAACTAAATTAGAAACCACACGTCAGTGAAGTTATCAAATCCTCCAGTTTCCGTCTCCACCTCCTACGCCGACTCAAGTCCCTCGGTGTTCCTGCACACGAGCTCCTCAGTGTTTACACAACATTCATACTTCCCAAGCTCACCTGGTCTTCCTCCCTAAATGCCACACAACGTAAACACCTAGAAAAAGTGCAAAAGAGGCCATGCAAGATTATTCTCTACCCTTCCTACTCCACATATCAAGAAGCGCTCAACCCACTGACCGACCCTTTAGACTCTCACTGACCATCACCACGACCTCATCTGCAAATTTGGTAAGAAGCTTCTACACCGGCTCCTACTACCACCTGAGATCCCTAGTCCGAGAATTGCTCTTCGACACCACAACCGCATCCAGCCCATACGTGCACGAACTGATCGCTATAAGAACAGCCCAGTCCCAACCATTGTAAAAATTATCGATAACTTGTAATAAATCAGTGTACTCACTCCCAGTAAACACTACTCCTTGCACTGTCACTATGTTGAAATGAACTGTAGTTTGAGCTTTTCCCCAGGTAGTTATTATATGTCTTATTTGTGTCACGCATGTTACTTGTATATTATTTGTAATTCGTAACCCATTCCCCAAATATGTAACTGTATATTTTCAGCCTTCTGGCTGCCAAGCTCTTTCAATAAACCGTTAATTATTATTATTATTATTATTATTTATATGTTGGCCCATACCAACTCACTCCCCTGAACCCTCCTCCCCACCTGACTATCAACAAGTTCTTGCCATAAGGTACTATCTCATTTGGCAAAGGAATGGAACCAGTGATGAATAGTGGTGAACAGTGCTTAACTCAGTGAAAAACAACTCGGCAGTTGAGTCTTACCCAAGCTAGCTAACCAGCTTCACACAGTGAGGTCCCAGGTACCCGGTTATACTTCCCCTGAGACTCCACGATAGAGAGGCCTGGGACCACACCTCACCCACTTGAATGAGTGAGTCATGTCGACCACGTGGTGTCCCCAAGATGCTACGACACCACGTAGTGAATGTTTGGCTACAGCATCATCATGTGAAGTTCCTCATAACACCATCTGTGAGGTAACTGCTACATCATCAGGCCCCTCATAACGCCATCTGTGAGGGAGTTACTACACCACGTGTCTGGTGTTCAACACCTCACCTTACATGATCTACGCGTGCAAACATTAATCTGTATGTTCACTGTGTGCTCCTTCACCTATCTCTAATGAGGGCTTTTGTTAAACCACAAATGTATGTACTAAGTCAATTGTGTCCAATGTATACTTTCAAAAGCCATGTTTGGGAAGATGGGAGAGTAGTCGTCATTAATATTGACCCATTATTTATTTCTATATACTCAGTAATGTAGGCTGGTTTCATCTACTCAATCTAACAGTGCCGTTTGTATATTCTAAAAATGCAGGCGCATACGGTACAGCACCAGCGAATACCAAGTATCCTGTAACGGCAACTGTACTCCATCATACCTACATACATATATGGGGAGTCTTTACAGAATGATAGCAGACACGAGGAAGACGAACAACAAGAAGAGAAGAGTTAGAAGAAAATCAACTTCAAGCTAAGAAGAAGAATACCAAGACATTTCCTCCAAACAAGAAAACAACACACACAATCAAGCCGACCAAACACTGAGAAACCATGGCGGAACCCAACATGCACCGGACACTTGACCTGACTCTATCCTGCCGCATCCAGGCGAGTTGCTGCTTAAAGTCCCTCACGCAAGCGCTGTTTAGCCACTGCACCTATTCTATCCTCCTAAATTTCACTTCAATCCCCCCCTGCCACTAGCATGTTATGTATGTATGTATGTATGTATGTATGTATGTATGTATGTATGTATGAATGAATGATAACTGCAACTTTGTGTATTAAAACTCATTACTCTTACCGAAGTAATATAGTGCGTGGTTATGTTATGTCATGTTAGGATAGATTATAAACTACATTGGGTTACATTTCGTGAGGTTCGGTGACGCTACAGGAAGTTAGGTGAGGTACCTGGAGGTTAGGTGAATGTTGACTGACTGACTGACAATTATTAGGAAGTGGTTCCAACACGTTCACACACAACCTATACTCATACCACAAGTCCAGAATTAGAGAGGATCATGTTATTGGATATATTTTCAACGATTTACTCAGTGTCTAACCAACTCTTTAGCGATTTAAATGTGGACCTAAAATTAGGTACGTATATTTGTTTGTCGTGGTGGTGGTGGTGGTGTGCGCCCGTCCATCAGGTTGATTAACCACCAAAACCATAAGGGTGCGGCCTTACCGTTTCCAGAACGCCATCCGCCGTGTACGGTCTTCTTTGCGTGCTCGGTGTAGGTGACGGCGTCACGGATGACGTTCTCCAGAAACACCTTGAGGACGCCGCGGGTCTCCTCGTAGATGAGGCCGGATATACGTTTAACACCTCCACGCCGAGCAAGACGACGAATGGCAGGCTTGGTGATACCCTGGATGTTGTCACGAAGCACCTTACGATGACGCTTGGCGCCACCCTTTCCAAGTCCCTTGCCTCCTTTGCCTCGTCCAGTCATGTTGTTGTGGTTGCTACTACAGGTGGTCCTGGTGTGGCTTCGCCCACGGTTTGGTGGGAGTAGGTGGCGTGCTGTGGACGCAGCGGTAGTATCGTTCATCCAAGGCCGTCCCTCCCTCTTGGAGGTGGGGCGTAGCTTGCGGATGACGCATGCGGCACTCGTGGCCAATGAGGTGGCCACTGAGGTGGAGAATGTCTGTATATAAGCCCGCCCGCCTGCCAGGCCGCCCGTATTTACTATTTCGTCGTCGAGATGGCCCGTACTAAACAGACTGCCCGCAAGTCCACTGGAGGCAAGGCTCCACGGAAGCAGCTTGCCACCAAGGCAGCTCGCAAGTCCGCCCAGCCACCGGTGGTGTCAAGAAGCCCCATCGTTACAGGCCCGGAACCGTCGCCCTTCGTGAGATCCGTCGTTACCAGAAGAGCACAGAGCTACTCATCAGGAAGCTGCCCTTCCAGCGCCTGGTGCGTGAGATCGCCCAGGATTTCAAGACTGACCTGCGCTTCCAGTCGTCTGCCGTCATGGCTCTGCAGGAAGCCTCTGAGGCTTACCTGGTGGGTCTTTTCGAGGACACCAACCTGTGTGCCATTCCCGCCAAGCGCGTTACCATCATGCCCAAGGACATCCAGCTGGCCCGGCGCATCCGCGGAGAGCGTGCTTAAGTCCTCTTCCTTGGGGAAAAAGAAAAAGCACCACAAAACCTACCAGACATCTATAACTCGGCCCTTCTCAGGGCCAAAGAACTGTTCTGAAGATAATTTTCATGACAATCGAAATGGTTGGTGGTAGGAGAGCGTTAATTTCGGTTACCCAAATCGCCTAACGGTAAGTTGGTAACATTCGTGCAGGCACGAATGTATAGTAGGTCATCAATTCGGGAGGTGGGTGGGTGCAACAAACAAGAGCTAGTAACAAATAAATGTATAAAGAATAAGTAAGTAAATAAATAAATAAAATAAAAGAAAATACAATAAAATACAATAAAATAAAATAAATTGTTTACATGAAATAGGCGTCTGCAAACATGAAATAAACCCAATACCTCCATGTATGTCACTTTGCGATGGTGCAAAAGTACTCGCAGAATTTGTTTATTTATTTGTGTACCGATTTAGTCGGTTTCTGCGCCAATAGAGGCTGATTATTATAATTTTTTTTTTTATTTCTCTCAATATATCACTGCCGTGTATCTCTTTAACGTATAGCTTTATGTCACGATGGAGGCCAATTTAAGTTGTAGTAGTGGGATGGCGTGTTTGTTGTGCACAAGTAACCTCTTACTTGGAAGAGGTGTACTTGGTGACAGCCTTGGTGCCCTCAGACACGGCATGCTGGGCCAGTTCACCGGGCAGCAAGAGTCGGACAGCTGTCTGGATTTCCCGACTTGTAATGGTGGAGCGTTTGTTGTAGTGCGCCAGGCGGGAAGCCTCGGCAGCGATGCGCTCGAAGATGTCGTTCACGAAAGAGTTCATGATGGACATAGCTTTGGAGGAGACTCCTGTGTCGGGGTGCACTTGCTTCAGTACCTTGTAGATGTAGATGCTGTAGCTTTCCTTCCTCCTGCGCTTCTTCTTCTTGTCACCCTTGGCAATGGCCTTCTGGGCCTTTCCAGCCTTCTTCGCAGCCTTTCCGGAAGTTTTGGGAGGCATGGCGGCACAGTTACTCGTGGCGCGGAGCGAGAGAATTGAAAACTGGCCCGACTAACTTTTCCTTATATACCGAGCGGGCCGCTCAGGATCAGACTGGCTGCAGCTACGGCTCTCTTACATTGGTTGGGTC
>NW_024722006.1:0-26243 GCF_018991925.1 Homarus americanus | reverse complement strand
CAAACTCCCCTGGTCGAGTATAACAAAGTCCCCTGATCAGGTATAACAAAGTCCCCTGGTCGAGTATAACTAAAGTCCCCTGAACGAGTATAACAAAGGACCCTAAAAGTGTATAACAAAGTCCTATCATCGAGGATAACAAAGTCCTTGATCGAGTATAACAAAGTCCCCTGATCGAGTATAACAAAGTTTCCTAATCGAGTATAACAAAGTCCCCTGATCGAGTATAACAAAGGCCTCTGATCGAGTATAACAAAGGCCCCTCATCGAGTAAAACAAAGTCCCCTGATCGAGTATAACAAAGTCCCTGATCGAGTATAACAAAGTCTCCTGATCGAGTATAACAAAGTGCCCTAATGGAGTATAACAATGTCCCCTGATCAATTATAACAAAGCCCCCCTCATCGAGTGTAACAAAGTCCCCTGATCGAGGATAACAAAGTCCTTGATCAAGTATAACAAAGTCCCCTGATCGAGTATAACAAAGTCTCCTGATCGAGTATAACAAAGTCTCTGATCGAGTATAACAAAGGCCTCTGATCGAGTATAACAAAGGCCCCTCATCGAGTATAACAAAGTCCCCTGATCGAGTATAACAAAGTCCCCTGATCGAGTATAACAAAGGCCCCTCAACGAGTTTAGCAAAGGCCCCTGATCGAGTATAACAAAGTCCCCTGGTCGGGTATAACAAACAACCCTGGTCGAGTATAACAAAGTCCCCTGATCGAGTATAACAAAGTCCCGTGAACGATTATAACAAAAGCCCCTGATCGAGTATAACAAAGTTCCCTGATCGAGTATAACAAAGCCCCCTGATTGAGTATAACAAAGTCCCCCTTGTCGAGAATAACAAAGTGCCGTGATCGAGTATAACAAAGCCCCCTGATCAAGTATAACAAAGGCTCCTGATCGAGTATAACAAAGTCCCCTGGTCGAGTATAACAAAGTCCCCTGATCGAGTATAACAAAGGCCCATTATCGAGTATAACAAAATTTCCCTGATCGAGTATAAGAAAGCCCTTGATCGAGTATAACAAAGTCCCCTGATCAAGTATAACAAAAGTCTCCTGATCGAGTATAACAAAGTTCCCTGATCGAGTATAAGGCTATGATCGAGTATAACAAAGGCCCCCTCATCGAGTATAACAAAGTCCCCTGATCGAGTATAACAAAGTCCCCTGATCGAGTATAACAAAGTCCCCTGATCGAGTATAACAAAGTCCCTGATGGAGTATAACAATGTCCCCTCATCGAGTATAACAAAGCCCCCTCATCGAGTATAACAAAGTCCCCTGGTCGAGGATAACAAAGTCCTTGATCGAATATAACAAAGTCTCCTGATCGAGTATAACAAAGTCTCCTGATCGAGTATAACAAAGTCCCCTGATCGAGTAAAACAAAGGCCTCTGATCGAGTATAACAAAGGCCCCTGATCGAGTCTAACAAAGTCCCCTTATCGAGTATAACAAAGTCTCCTGATCGAGTATAACAAAGTCCCCTGATCGAGTATAACAATGTCCCCTGATCGAGTATAACAAAGCCCCCTGATCGAGTAAAACAAAGATCCCAGATCGAGTATAACAAAGCCCTCTGATAGAGTATAAGAAAGTCCCCTGATTGATTATAACAAAGTCCCCTGATCGAGTATAACAAAGCCCCCTGATCGAGTAAAACAAAGATCCCAGATCGAGTATAACAAAGCCCTCTGATAGAGTATAAGAAAGTCCCCTGATTGATTATAACAAAGTCCCCTCATCGAGTATAACAACGTCCCATGATCGAGTACAAAAAAGTCCCCTCATCGAATATAACAAAGTCCCCTGACCGAGTATAACAAAGGTCCCTGATCGAGTATAACAAAGGCCCCTGATCGAGTACAACAAAGTCCCCTGATCGATTATAACAAAGCCCCCTGATCGAGTAAAACAAAGTCCCCTGATCGAGTATAACAAAGTCCCCTGATCGAGTATAACAAATTCCCCTGATCGAGTAGAACAAAGTCCCCTCATCGAGTATAACAAAGTCCCATGATCGAGAATAACAAAGTCCCCTGACCGAGTATAACAAAGTCCTCTGATTGAGTATAACAATGTGCCCTGATCGAGTATAACAAAGTCCCCTGATCGAGTAAAACAAAGCCCCCCGATAGAGTATAAAAAAGTCCCCTGATCGAGTATAACAAAGTCCCCTGATCGAGTATAAGAAAGTCCCCTGATTGAGTATAACAAAGTCCCCTGATCAAGTATAACAAAGTCCCCTGAACGAGTATAACAAAGGCCCCTGATCATGAATAACAAAGCCCCCTCATCGAGTATAACAAAGCCCCCTCATCGAGTATAACAAAGTTCCCTGATCAACTATAACAAAGTCCCCTGAACGAGTATAACAAAGTTCCTGATCGAGTATAACAAAGTCCCCTGATCGGGTATAACAAAGCCTCCTCATTGAGTAAAAGAAAGTCCCCTCATGAAGTATAACAAAGTCCCCTGAACGAGTAGAACAAAGTCCCCTCATCGAGTTTAACAAAGGCCCCTCATCGAGAATAACAAAGGCGTTTGATCGAGTTTAACAAAGGCCCCTGTTCGAGTATAACAAAGTCCGCTGATCGAGTATAACAAAGCCCCCTGATCAAGTATAACAAAGGTCCCAGATCGAGTATAACAAAGTCCCCAGGTCGAGAATAAAAAGTCCCCTTATCGAGTATAACAAAGTCCCCTAATCGAGTATAACAAAGGCCCCTGATCGAGTTTAATAAAGGCCCCAGATCGATTATAACAAAGTCCTCTGATCGAGTATAACAAAGTCCCCTGATCGAGTATAACAAAGGCCCCTCATCGAGTTTAACCAAAGGACCCTGATCTAGTATAACAAAGTCCCCTGGTCGAGTATAACAAACTCCCCTGGTCGAGTATAACAAAGTCCCCTGATCAGGTATAACAAAGTCCCCTGGTCGAGTATAACTAAAGTCCCCTGAACGAGTATAACAAAGGACCCTAAAAGTGTATAACAAAGTCCTCTGATCGAGGATAACAAAGTCCTTGATCGAGTATAACAAAGTCCCCTGATCGAGTATAACAAAGTTTCCTGATCGAGTATAACAAAGTCCCCTGATCGAGTATAACAATGGCCTCTGATCGAGTATAACAAAGGCCCCTCATCGAGTTTAACCAAAGGCCCCTGATCTAGTATAACAAAGTCCCCTGGTCGAGTATAACAAAATCCCCTGGTCGAGTATAAGAAAGTCCCCTGATCAGGTATAACAAAGTCCCCTGGTCGAGTATAACTAAAGTCCCCTGAACGAGTATAACAAAGGACCCTAAAAGTGTATAACAAAGTCTTCTGATCGAGGATAACATAGTCCTTGATCGAGTATAACAAAGTCCCCTGATCGAGTATAACAAAGTTTCCTGATCGAGTATAACAAAGCCCCCTGATCGAGTATAACAAAGTCACCTGGTCGAGTATAACAAAGTCCCCTGGTCAAGTATAACAAAGTCCCCTGATCGAGTATAACATATCCCCTGCTCGAGTATAACAACGTCTCCTGGCCCAGTATAACAAAGTCCCCAGATGGAGCATAGCAAAGTCCCCTGATCGATTATAACAAAGTGCCCTGGTCGAGTATAACAAAGTCCCCTGATCGAGTATAACAAAGTCCCCTGGTCGAGCATAGCAAAGACCCCTGATCGAGTATAACAAAGCCTCCTGATCGAGTATAACAAAGTCCCCTGGTCGAGCATGACAAAGTCCCCTGGTCAATTATTACAAAGTCCCCTGATCGATTATAACAAAGTCCCCTGGTCGAGAGGTCAGGAAAGTCCTCTTGACGGAGGATAAATATAGTCCTGATCGAGTATAACAAAGTCCCCTCGACGAGTATAACAATGGCTCCTGATCGCGTATAACAAAGGCCCCTAATCGAGTATGCAACAAAGTCCCCTGATCGAGTATAACAAAGTCCCTTGATCGAAGTATAACAAAGCCCTTTATCGAGGCTAACAGTCCCCTGATGGAGTATAACAATGTCCCCTGATCGAGTATAACAAAGCCCCTCATCGAGTATAACAAAGTCCCCCTGATCGAGGATAACAAAGTCCTTTGGATCATATATCAGTCCCCTGATCGAGTATAACAAAGTCTCCTGATCGAGTATAACAAAGTCTCTGATCGAGTATAACAAAGGCCTCTGATCGAGTATAACAAAGGCCCCTCATCGAGTATAACAAAGTCCCCTGATCGAGTATAACAAAGTCCCCTGATCGAGTATAACAAAGGCCCCTCAACGAGTTTAGCAAAGGCCCCTGATCGAGAATAACAAAGTCCCCTGGTCGAGTATAACAAACAACCCTGGTCGAGTATAACAAAGTCCCCTGATCGAGTATAACAAAGTCCCGTGAACGATTATAACAAAAGCCCCTGATCGAGTATAACAAAGTTCCCTGATCGAGTATAACAAAGCCCCCTGATTGAATATAACAACAAAGTCCCCCTTGTCGAGAATAACAAAGTGCCGTGATCGCGTATAACAAAGCCCCCTGATCAAGTATAACAAAGGCCCCTGATCGAGTATAACAAAGTCCCCTGGTCGAGTATAACAAAGTCCCCTGATCGAGTATAACAAAGGCCCATTATCGAGTATAACAATATTTCCCTGATCGAGTATAAGAAAGCCCTTGATCGAGTATAACAAAGTCCCCTGATCAAGTATGACAAAGTCTCCTGATCGAGTATAACAAAGTTCCCTGATCGAGTATAACAAAGGCCTATGATCGAGTATAACAAAGGCCCCCTCATCGAGTATAACAAAGTCCCCTGATCGAGTATAACGGAACCCTGATCAGAGTATAACAAAAGTCCCTGATCGGGTATAACAAGTCACAGTAGGAGTATAACAATGTCCCTCATCGAAATTATAACAAAAGCCCATGATCGAGTATAACAAAGTCCCTGGTGAGGGATAACAAAGTCATGATCCAGATATAACAAAAGTCTCCTGATCGAGTATAACAAAGTCTCCTGATCGAGTATAACAAAGTCCCCTGATCGAGTAAAACAAAAGCCTCTGATCGAGTATAACAAAGGCCCCTGATCGAGTATAACAAAGTCCCCTTATCGAGTATAACAAAGTCTCCTGATCGAGTATAACAAAGTCCCCTGATCGAGTATAACAATGTCCCCTGATCGAGTATAATAAAGCCCCCTGATCGAGTAAAACAAAGATCCCAGATCGAGTATAACAAAGCCCTCTGATAGAGTATAAGAAAGTCCCCTGATTGATTATAACAAAGTCCCCTGATCGAGTATAACAAAGCCCCCTGATCGAGTAAAACAAAGATCCCAGATCGAGTATAACAAAGCCCTCTGATAGAGTATAAGAAAGTCCCCTGATTGATTATAACAAAGTCCCCTCATCGAGTATAACAACGTCCCATGATCGAGTACAAAAAAGTCCCCTCATCGAATATAACAAAGTCCCCTGACCGAGTATAACAAAGGTCCCTAATCGAGTATAACAAAGGCCCCTGATCGAGTATAACAAAGTCCCCTGATCGAGTATAACAAAGTCCCCTGATCGAGTATAACAAAGTCCCCTGATCGAGTATAACAAAGTCCCCTGATCGAGTATAACAAAGGCCCCTGATCGAGTTTAACAAAGGCCCCTAATCGAGTATAACAACTTCCCTTCACCGAGTATAACAACTTCCCTTCACCGAGTATAACAAAGTTCCCTGATCGAGTATAACAAAGCCCCCTCATAGAGTATAACAAAGTCCCCTGATCGAGTATAACAAAGTCCCCTGATCGAGTATAACAAAGGCCCCTCATCGAGTTTAACAAAGGCCCTGATCGGTATAAATGAAGTCCCTAATTAAAGGTATAACAAAATCTGAAGTCGAGTATAACAAAGTCCTGATCAGGTATATAGAAGTTTCTGATCGAGTATAACAAAGCCCCCTGATCGAGTATAACAAAGTCCTCTGATCGAGTATAACAAAGTCCCCTGATCGAGTATAACAATGGCCCCTCATCGAGTATTACAAAGTCCCCTGGTCGAGTATAACAAACTCCCCTGGTCGAGTTTAACAAAGTCCCCTGATCGAGTATAACAAATTCCCCTGGTCGAGTATAACTAAAGTTCCCTGAACGAGTATAACAAAGTTTCCTGATCGAGTATAACAAAGCCCCCTGATCGAGTATAACAAAGATCCCAGATCGAGTATAACAAAGCCCTCTGATAGAGTATAAGAAAGTCCCCTGATTGATTATAACAAAGTCCCCTGATCGGATATAACAAAGGCCCCTGATCGAGTATAACAAAGGCCCCTCATCGAGTATAACAACGTCCTATGATCGAGTACAAAAAAGTCCCCTCATCGAATATAACAAAGTCCCCTGACCGAGTATAACAAAGGTCCCTGATCGAGTATAACAAAGTCCCCTGATCAATTATAACAAAGCCCCCTGATCGAGTAAAACAAAGTCCCCAGATCGAGTATAACAAAGTCCCCTGATCGAGTATAACAAAGGCCCCTGAGCGAGTTTAACAAAGGCCCCTAATCGAGTATAACAACTTCCCCTCACCGAGTATAACAACTTCCCCTCACCGAGTATAACAAAGTTCCCTGATCGAGTATAACAAAGCCCCCTCATAGAGTATAACAAAGTCCTGATCAGGTATAACAAAGTCCCTGATCGAGTATACCAAAGGCCCCTCATCGAGAGTTTAACAAAAGGCCCCTCATCCCGAGGTATAATAAAAGGTCATCACCAGTCGAGTATAACAAATCCTGATCGAGTATAACAAAATTACTGATCGAGTACAACAAAGTCCCTGATCGAGTATAACAAAGTTTCCTGATCGACTATAACAAAGTCCCCTGATCGAGTATAACAAAGTCCCCTGATGAAGTAAAACAAAGTCCCCTGATCGAGTATAACAAAGTTCCCTGATCGAGTATAACAAAGCCCCCTGATCGAGTATAACAAAGTCATCTGATCGAGTATAACAAAGTCCCCTGATCGAGTAAAACAAAGTCCCCTAATCGAGTATAACAAAGTTCCCTGATGGAGTATAACAATGTCCCTTGATCGAGTATAACAAAGCCCCCCTCATCGAGTATAACAAAGTCCCCTGATCGAGTATAACAAAGTCCCCTGATCGAGTATAACAAAAGTCCCTCAACGAGTTTAGCAAAGGCCCCTGATCGAGTATAACAAAGTCCCCTGGTCGAGTATAACAAACTCCCCTGGTCGACTATAACAAAGTCCCCTGATCGAGTATAACAATATCTCCTGATCGAGTATAGCAAAGTCCCCTGATGGAGTATAACAATGCCCCCTGATCGAGTATAACAAAGTCCCATGATCGAGTACAAAAAAGTCCCCTCATCGAATATAGCAAAGGTCCCTGATCGAGTATAACAAAGGCCCCTGATCGAGTATAACAAAGTCCCCTGATCGATTATAACAAAGCCCCCTGATCGAGTAAAACAAAGTCCCCTGATCGAGTATAACAAAGGCCTCTGATCGAGTATAACAAAGGCCCCTCATCGAGTATAACAAAGTCCCCTGATCGAGTATAACAAAGGCCCCTGATCGAGTATAACAATGTCCCCTGATCTAGTATAACAAAGCCCCCTGATCGAGTAAAACAAAGTTCCCAGATCGAGTATAACAAAGCCCTCTGATAGAGTATAAGAAAGTCCCCTGATTGATTATAACAAAGTCCCCTGATCGGGTATAACAAAGGCCCCTGATCGAGTATAACAAAGGCCCCTCATCGAGTATAACAACGTCCCATGATCTTGTACAAAAAAGTCCCCTCATCGAATATAACAAAGTCCCCTGGCCTAGTATAACAAAGGTCCTTGATCGAGTATAACAAAGGCCCCTGATCGAGTATAACAAAGTCCCCTGATCGATTATAACAAAGCCCCCTGATCGAGTAAAACAAAGTCCCCTGATCGAGTATAACAAAGTCCCCTGATCGAGTATAACAAAGGCCCCTGATCGAGTTTAACAAAGGCCCCTAATCGAGTATAACAACTTCCCCTCACCGAGTATAACAAATCGAGTATCCCCTCACCGAGTATAACAAAGTCCCTGATCGAGTATAACAAAGTCCCCTTTTCGATTATAACAAAGCCCCCTTATCGAGTATACCAAAGGCACCTCATCGAGTTTAACAAAGGCCCCTCATCGAGTATAATAAAGTCCCCTAGTCGAGTATAACAAAATCCCCTGATCGAGTATAACAAATTCCCCTGATCGAGTACAACAAAGTCCCCTGATCGAGTATAACAAAGTGTCCTGATCGAGTATAACAAAGCCCCCTGATCGAGTATAACAAAGTCCTCTGATCGAGTATAACAAAGCCCCCCTCATCGAGTATAACAAAGTCCCCTGATCGAGGATAACAAAGTCCTTGATCGAGTATAACAAAGTCCCCTGATCGAGTATAACAATTCTCCTGATCGAGTATAACAAAGTCCCTGATCGAGTATAACAAAGGCCTCTGATCGAGTATAAAAAAGGCCCCTCATCAAGTATAACAAAGTCCCCTGGTCGAGTATAATAAAGTCCCCTGATCGAGTATAACAAAGGCCCCTCAACGAGTTTATCAAAGGCCCCTAATCGAGTATAAGAAAGTCCCCTGGTCGAGTATAACAAACTCCCCTGCTCGAGTATAGCAAAGTCCCCTGATCGAGTATAACAAAGTCCCGTGAACGATTATAACAAAAGCCCCTGATCGAGTATAACAAAGTTCCCTGAACGTGTATAACAAAGCCCCCTGATCGAGTATATTAAAGTCCCCTGATCGAGTATAACAAAGTACCCTGATCGAGTATAACAAAGGCCCCTCATCGAGTCTAACAAAGGCCCCTCATCGAGTATAACAAAGTCCCCTGATCGAGTATAACAAGGACGCCTGAACGAGTATAACAAAGGCCCCTGATCGAGTATAACAAAGTTCCCTGATCGAGTATAACAAAGCCCCTTGATCGAGTATAACAAAGACCCCCTTATCGAGAATAACAAAGTCTCCTCATCGAGTATAACAAAGCCCCCTGATCAAGTATAGCAAAGCCCCCTGATCGAGTATAACAGACCCCTTATCGAGAACAACAAAGTATCCTGATCGAGTATAGCAAAGCCCTCTGATCAAGTATAACAAGGACCCTCATCGAATATAAACAATGTCCCTAGTAAGGTATAACAAAGCCCCTCATCGAGTATAACAAAGTCCCTGATCCGGGGATAACAAAGTCCTTGATCCCGAGTATAACAAAGTCACCTGATCGAGTATAACAAAAGTCCCTGATCGAGAGTATAACAAGGCCAATCATCGAGTATAACAAAGGCCCCTGATCGAGTAAACAAAGGCCTCTGATCGAGTATAACAAAGTCCAATGATCGAGTATAACAAAGTCCCCTCATCGAATATAACAAAGTCCCCTGATCGAGTATAAGAAAGTCCCCTGATCGAGTAGAACAAAGTCCCCTCATCGAGTATAACAAAGGACCCTCATCGGGTGTAACAAAGTCCCCTGATCGAGTATAACAAAGGTCCCTGATCGAGTATAACAAAGTTCCATGATCGAGTATAACAAAGTCCCCTCATCGAATATAACCAAGTCCCTCGCCGAGTATACTCTGGCCCCCTGATTGAGTAAAACAAAAGTCTGATAGAGTATAACAAAGTCCCCTCACCGAGTATAACACAGTTCCCTGATCGAGTATAACAAAGCCCCCTCATTGAGTATAACAAAGTCCCCTCATCGAATATAACAAAGTCCCCTGAGCGAGTATAACAAATTCCCCTGATCGAGTAGAACAAAGTCCCCTCATCGAGTATAACAAAGTCCCCTTTTCGAGTATAACAAAGCCCCCTTATCGAGTATAACAAAATCCCCTGATGGAGTATAACAATGTCCCTTGATTGAGTGTAACAAAGCCCCCTCATCGAGTATAACAAAGGCCCCTCATCGAGTATAGCAAAGCCCCCTCATCGAGTATAACAAAGTCCCCTGGTCGAGGATAACAAAGTCTTTGATCGAGTATAACAAAGTCCCCTAATCGAGTATAACAAGAGTCTCCTGATCGAGTATAACAAAGTCCCCTGATCGAGTATAACAAAGGCCTCTGATCGAGTATAACAAAGGCCCCTGATCGAGTATAACAAAGTCCCCTGATCGAGTATAATAAAGTCCCCTGATCGAGTATAACAAAGTCCCCTGATAAAGTACAACAAAGAACCCTGATCGAGTATAACAAAGTTCCCTGATCGAGTATAACAAAGCCCCCTGATCGAGTATAACAAAGTCCTCTGATCGAGTATAACAAAGTCCCCTGATCGAGTATAACAAAGGCCCTCATCGAGTTTAACAAAGGCCCTCATCGAGTATAACAAAGTCCCATGAACGATTATAACAAAGGCCCCTGATCGAGTAGATCAAAGTCCCCTGATCGAGTATAACAAAGTCCCCTGAACGATTATAACAAAGGCCCCTGATCGAGTATAACAAAGTCCCCTGATCGGGTATAACAAAGCCCCCTGATCGAGTAAACAAAGTCCAGTGATCGAGTATAACAAGGTCCCCTCACCGAGTATAACAAAGTTCCCTGATCGAGTATAACAAAGCCCCCTCTCATAGAGTAAAACAAAGTCCCCTGACCGATTATAACAAAGTTCCCTGATCGGGTATAACAAAGGCCCCTGATCAAGTATAACAAAGGCCCCTCATCGAGTATAAGAAAGGCCCCTTATCGAGTATAACAAAGTCCCATGATCGAGTATAACAAAGTCCCCTTTTCGATTATAACAAAGCCCCCTTATCGAGTATACCAAAGGCACCTCATCGAGTTTAACAAAGGCCCCTCATCGAGTATAATAAAGTCCCCTAGTCGAGTATAACAAAATCCCCTGATCGAGTATAACAAATTCCCCTGATCGAGTACAACAAAGTCCCCTGATCGAGTATAACAAAGTGTCCTGATCGAGTATAACAAAGCCCTGATCCAGGTATAACCAAAGAGTCCTCTGATCGGTATAACAAAGCCCCCCCTCATCGGTATAACAAAGTCCCTGATCCGGATAACCGAGAGTCTGGCAGTCAGGTAGCAAGAAGTCCCTGATAAAAGGTATAACAAAGTCTCTGATAAAGGTATAACAAAGTCCTGATAAAATTATAACAAGGCTATGATCGAGTATAAAGGCCCTCATCGAGTATAACAAGTCCTGGTCGAGAGGTAAAATAAAGTCCCCTGATCTGAAGGTATAACAAAGGCCCTCAACATGAGTTTAAAGGCCCTAATCCGAGTGTGGCAAAGTCCCCTGGTCGAGTATAGAAACTCCCCTGCTCGAGTATGGCAAAGTCCTGATCAGGTATAGCAAAGTCCCGTGAACAGTTATAACAAAGCCCTGATCGAAACAACAAGTTCCCTGGTTGTATAACAAAGCCCCCTGATCAGGTATCAAAGTCCCTGATCAGGTATAACAAAGTACCCTGATCGAGTATAACAAAGGCCCCTGATCGAGTTTAACAAAGGCCCCTCATCGAGTATAACAAAGTCCCCTGATCGAGTATAACAAAGACGCCTGAACGAGTATAACAAATGCCCCTGATCGAGTATAACAAAGTTCCCTGATCGAGTATAACAAAGCCCCTTCATCGAGTATAACAAAGACCCCCTTATCGAGAATAACAAAGTCTCCTCATCGAGTATAACAAAGTCCCCTGATCGAGTATAACAAAGACGCCTGAACGAGTATAACAAAGGCCCCTGATCGAATATAACAATGTCCCATAATCGATTATAACAAAGCCCCCCTCATCGAGTATAACAAAGTCCCCTGATCGAGGATAACAAAGTCCTTGATCGAGTATAACAAAGTCCCCTGATCGAGTATAACAAAGTCCCCTGATCGAGTATAACAAAGGCCAATGATCGAGTATAACAGAGCCCCCTGATCGAGTAAAACAAAGTCCCCTGATCGAGTATAACAAAGTCCCCTCACCGAGTATAACAAAGTTCCCTGATCGAGTATAACAAAGCCCCCTCATAGAGTATAACAAAGTCCCCTGATCGCTTATAACAAAGTGCCCTGATCGGGTATAACAAAGGCCCCTCATCGAGTATAACAAAGGCCCCTCATCGAGTATAACAACGTCCCATGATCGAGTACAAAAAAGTCCCCTCATCGAATATAACAAAGTCCCCTGACCGAGTATAACAAAGGTCCCTGATCGAGTATAACAAAGGCCCCTGATCGAGTATAACAAAGTCCCCTGATCGATTATAACAGTTCTGATCGAGTGCTAAAACAAAGTCCCCTGATCGAGTATAACAAAGTCCCCTAATCGATATAACAAAGGCCCCTGATCGAGTTTCTTAACAAAGGCCCTAATCGAGTATAACAACTTCCCTTCACCGAGTATATACGCGTTCTCACCGAGTACAACAAAGTTCCTGATCGAGTATAACAAAGCCCCATAGAGTATAACAAAGTCTCGATCGAGTATAACAAAGTCCCTGATCGAGTATAACAAAGGCCCTCATCGAGCTTAACAAAGGTCCCTAAATTGAGTATATAATAAAACCGTCAGAGTATAACAAAATCCCTGATCGAGTATAAATGTCTCCCTGATCGAGTACAACAAAGTCCCTGATCGAGTATAACAGTTTCCTGATCGAGTATAACAAAGCCCTGATCGAGTATAACAAAGTCCCTGATCGAGGCAACAAAGTCCCCTGATCGAGTATAACAAAGGCCCTCATCGAGAATTACAAAGTCCCTTGTCGAGTATAACAAACTCCCCTGGTCGAGTTTAACAGTCCCTGATCGAGTATATAACAACTTCCCCTGGTCGAGTATAACTAAAGTTCCCTGAACGAGTATAACAAAGTTTCCTGATCGAGTATAACAAAGCCCCCTGATCGAGTATAACAAAGATCCCAGATCGAGTATAACAAAGCCCTCTGATAGAGCAGAAGAAAGTCCCCTGATTGATTATAACAAAGTCCCCTGATCGGGTATAACAAAGGCCCCTGATCGAGTATAACAAAGGCCCCTCATCGAGTACAACAACGTCCCATGATCGAGTACATAAAAGTCCCCTCATCGAATATAACAAAGTCCCCTGACCGAGTATAGCAAAGGTCCCTGATCGAGTATAACAAAGGCCCCTGATCGAGTATAACAAAGTCACCTGATCGATTATAACAAAGCCCCCTGATCGAGTAAAACAAAGTCCCCTGAATGAGTATAACAAAGGCCCCTGATCGAGTATAACAACTTCCCTTCACCGAGTATAACAACTTCCCCTCACCGAGTATAACAAAGTTCCCTGATCGAGTATAACAAAGTCCCCTCATAGAGTATAACAAAGTCCCCTGATCGAGTATAATAAAGTCCCCTCATCGAGTATAACAAAGGCCCCTCATCGATTTTAACAAAGGCCCCTGATCGAGTATAATAAAGTCCCCTACTCGAGTATAACAAAATCCCCTGATCGAGTATAACAAAGTCCCCTGATCGAGTACAACAAAGTCCCCTGATCAAGTATAACAAAATTTCCTGATCGAGTATAAGAAAGCCGCCTGATCGAGTATAACAAAGTCCTCTGATCGAGTATAACAAAGGCCCCTCAACGAGTTTAGCAAAGGCTCCTGATCGAGTATAACAAAGTCCCCTGTTCGAGTATAACAAACAACCCTGGTTGAGTATCACAAAGTCCCCTGATCGAGTATAACAAAGTCCCGTGAACGATTATAACAAAAACCCCTGATCGAGTATAACAAAGTTCCCTGATCGAGTATAACAAAGCCCCCTGATTGAGTATAACAAAGTCCCCCTTATCGAGAATGACAAAGTCCCGTGATCGAGTATAACAAAGCCCCCTGATCAAGTATAACAAAGGCCCCTTATCGAGTATAATAAAGTCCCCTGGTCGAGTATAACAAAGTTCCCTGATCGAGTATAACAAAGGCCCATTATCGAGTATAACAAAATCTCCCTGATCGAGTATAAGAAAGCCCTTGATCGAGTATAACAAAGTCAAAGTCACCCTGATCGGAGTATAACAGTCTCCTGATCGAGCGGCAACAGTTCCCTGACTGAGTATAAGAAAGGCCTATGATCGAGTATAACAATGCGCCCCTCATCGAGGCGCAACAAAGTCCCCTGATCGAATATAACAAAGCTCCTGATCGAGAGCAACAAAGTCCCTGATCGAGTATAACAAAGTCCCCTAATGGAGTATAACAATGTCCCCTGATCGAGTATAACAGAGCCCCCTGATCGAGTAAAACAAAGTCCCCTGATCGAGTATAACAAAGTCCCCTCACCGAGTATAACAAAGTTCCCTGATCGAGTATAACAAAGCCCCCTTATAGAGTATAACAAAGTCCCCTGATCGCTTATAACAAAGTCCCCTGATCGGGTATAACAAAGGCCCCTTATCGAGTATAACAAAGGCCCCTCATCGAGAATAACAAAGTCCCATGATCGAGTATAACAAAGCCCCTAATCATGTATAACAAAGGCCCCTGATCGAGTATAACAAATTCCCTGGTTGAGTATAACAAAGTCCCCTGATCGAGTATAACAAAGGCTCCTGATCGAATATAACAAAGCCCCCTGATTGAGTAAAACAAAGTCCCCTGATAGAGTATAACAAAGTCCCCTAACCGGGTATAACAAAGTTCCCTGATCGAGTATAACAAAGCCCGCTCATAGAGTATAACAAAGTCCCCTGATCGATTATAACAAAGTCCCCTAATCGCGTATAACAAAGGCCCCTGATCGAGTATAACAAAGACCCCCTTATCGAGAATAACAAAGTCCCATGATCGAGTACAAAAAAGTCCCCTCATCGAATATAACAAAGTCCCCTGATCGAGTATAACAAAGGCCCCTGATCGAGTATAAGAAACTCCCCTGATCGAGTATAACAAAGTCTCCTCATCGAGTTTAACAAAGTCCTCTAATCGAGAATAACAAAGGCCTTTGATCGACTTTAACAAAGGCCCCTGTTCGAGTATAACAAAGCCTCTAAAAGAGTATTACAAAGGCCACTGATCGAGTATAACAAAGTCCCCTGATCGAGTATTACAGAGTTCCCAAATCGAGTATAACAAAGGCCCCTCATCAGTATAACAAAGTCCCATGACCAGTATAACAAAGTCCCCTGATCGAAAATAACAAAGTCCCATGATCGAGTATAACAAAGTCCCCTGATCGAGTATAACAGAGTCCCCTGATCGAGTATAACAGACTGCCCTAATCGAGTATAACAAAGTCCCCTGATCGAGTATAACAAAGTCCCCTGATCGAGTATAACAAAAGCCTCTGATCGTGTATAACAAAGGCCTCTCATCGAGTAAAACAAAGTCCCCTGATCGAGTATAACAAAGTCCCCTGATCGAGTATAACAAAGTCTCCTGATCGAGTATAACAAAGTCCCCTGATCGAGTATAACAAAGTTCCCTGATCGAGTATAACAAAGCCCCCTGATCGTGTATAACAAAGTCGCCTGATCGAGTATAACAAAGCCCCCCCATTGAGTATAACAAAGTCCCCTGATCGAGTATAACAAAATGCCCTGAACGAGAATAAAAAAGTCCCCTGATCGGGAATAACAAAGGCCCCTGATCGAGTATAACAAAGGCCCCTCATCGAGTATAACAAATGCCCATGATCGAGTATACCAAAGTCCCCTCATCGAATATAACAAAGTCCCCTCATCGAGCATAACAAAGTCCCCTGATCGCGCATAACAAAGGCCCCTGATCGAGTATAACAAAGGCCCCTCATCGAGTATATCAAAGTCCCATGATCGATTATAACAAAGTCCCCCCCATTGAGTATAACAAAGTCCCCTGATCGAGTATAACCAAATGCCCTGAACGAGAATAAAACTCCTTGATCGGGAATAACAAAGGCCTTCATCGAGTAAACAAAGTCCCCTGATCGAGTATAACAAAGTCCCCAGTGATCGAAGAACAAAGTCTCCTGATCGAGTATAACAAAGTCCCTGATCGAGTATAACAAGTTCCCTGATCGAGTATAACAAAGTTCCCTGATCGAGTATAACAAAGCCCCCCCATTGAGTATAACAAAGTCCCCTGATCGAGTATAACCAAATGCCCTGAACGAGAATAAAAAAGTCCCCTGATCGGGAATAACAAAGGCCCCTGATCGAGTATAACAAAGGCCCCTCATCGAGTATAACAAATGCCCATGATCGAGTATAACAAAGTCCCCTCATCAAATATAACAAAGTCCCCTGATCGAGCATAACAAAGTCCCCTGATCGCGCATAACAAAGGCCCCTGATCGAGTATAACAAAGGCCCCTCATCGAGTATATCAAAGTCCCATGATCGAGTATAACAAAGTCCCCTCATCGAATATAACAAAGTCCCCTGATCGAGTATAACAAAGCCCCCTGATTGAGTAAAACAAAGTCCCCTGATAGAGTATAACAAAGTCCCCTCACCGAATATAACACAGCTCCCTGATCGAGTATAACAAAGCCACCTCATTGAGTATAACAAAGTCCCATCATCGAATATAACAAAGTCCCCTGATCGAGTATGACAAAGTCCCCTGATCGGGTATAACAAAGGCCCCTAATCGAGTATAACAAAGGCCCCTCATCGAGTAAAACAAAGTCCCATGATCGAGTATAACAAAGTCCCCTCATCGAATATAACAAATTCCCCTCATCGAGTATAACAAAGCCCCCTGATGGAGTATAACAATATCCCTTGATCGAGTGTAACAAAGCCCCCACATCGAGTATATCAAAGGCCCCTCATCGAGTTTAGCAAAGCCCCCTCATCGAGTATAACAAAGTCCCCTGGTCGAGGATAACAAAGTCTTTGATCGAGTATAACAAAGTCCCCTGATCGAGTATAACAAAGCCCCCTCATTGAGTATAACAAAGGCCCCTTATCGAATATAACAAAGTCCCCCTGATCCAGTATAACAAATTCCCCTGATCGAGTAGAACAAAGTCCCCTCATCGAGTATAAGAAAGGCCTCTCATCGAGTATAACAAAGTCCCATGATCGAGAATAACAAAGTCCCCTTTTCGAGTATAACAAAGCCCCCTTATCGAGTATAACAAAGTCCCCTGATGGAGTATAACAATGTCCCTTGATCGAGTGTAACAAAGCCCCCACATCGAGTATATCAAAGGCCCCTCATCGAGTATAGCAAAGCCCCCTCATCGAGTATAACAAAGTCCCCTGGTCGAGGATAACAAAGTCTTTGATCGAGTATAACAAAGTCCCCTGATCGAGTATAACAAGAGTCTCCTGATCGAGTATAAAAAAGTCCCCTGATCGAGTATAACAAAGGCCTCTGATCGAGTATAACAAAGGCCCCTGATCGAGTATAACAAAGTCCCCTGATCGACTATAACAAAGTCCCCTGATCGTGTATAACAAAGTCCCCTGATGGAGTACAACAAAGTCCCCTGATCGAGTATATAACAAAGTTCCCTGATCGAGTATAACAAAGCCCCTAATCGAGTATAACAAAGTCCTCTGATCGAGTATAACAAAGTCCCTGATCGAGTGTAACAAAGGCCCCTCATCGAGCTTAACAAAGGCCCCTGATCGAGAGTATAACAAAGTCCCCTGAATGATTATAACAAAGACCCCTGATCGAGTATATCAAAGTCCCCTGATCGAGTATAACAAAGTCCCCTGAACGAATATAACAAAGGCCCCTGATCGAGTATAACAAAGTCCTTTGATCGGGTATAACAAAGCCCCCTGATCGAGTAAAACAAAGTCCCCTGATCGAGTATAACAAGGTCCCCTCACCGAGTATAACAAAGTCCCCTGATCGAGTATAACAAGGTCCCCTCACCGAGTATAACAAAGTCCCCTGATCGATTATAACAAAGTTCCCTGATCGGGTATAACAAAGGCCCCTGATCAAGTATAACAAAGGCCCCTCATCGAGTATAAGAAAGGCCCCTCATCGAGTATAACAAAGTCCCATGATCGAGTATAACAAAGTCCCCTTTTCGTGTATAACAAAGCCCCCTTATCGAGTATAACAAAGTCCCCTGATCGAGTTTAACAAAGTCCCCCAATCGAGAGTAACAAAGGCCTTTGATCGAGTTTAACAAAGGCCCCTGTTCGAGTATAACAAAGTCCCCTGATCGAGTATAACAAAGTCCCCTGAACGAGTATAACGAAGGCCCCTGATCGAGTATAACAAAGGACCCTAAAATTGCAAAACAATGTCCCCTGATAGAGTATAACAAAGCGCCATCATCGAGTATAACAAAGTCCCCTGATCGAGGATAACAAAGTCCTTGATCGAGTATAACAAAGTCCCCTGATCGAGTATAACAAAGTCCCCTCATCGAGTATAACATTGTCCCCTGAACGATTTTAACATAGGCCCCTCATCGAGTATAACAAAGTCCCTTGATCGAGTATAACAAAGTCCCCTCATCGAGTATAACAAAGTCCCATGATCGAGAATAACAGTCCTCATCGAATATAACAAAGTCCCTGATCGAGTATAACAAAGTCCCCATCGAGTATAACAAAGTCCCCTCATCGAGTATATTGTCCCCTGAACGATTATAACAAAGGCCCCTCATCGAGTATAACAACGCCCCCTGATCGAATATAACAAAGGCGCCTGAACGAGTATAACAAAGGCCCCTGATCGAGTATAACAAAGTCCCCTGATGGAGTATAACAATGTCCCTTGATCGAGTTTAACAAAGCCCCCACATCGTGTATAACAAAGGCCCCTCATCGAGTATAACAAAGTCCACCTGATCGAGTATAACAAAGTCCCCTGATCTAGTATAACAAAGTCCCCTGATCGAGTATAACAAAGTCCCCTGATGGAGTATAACAATGTCTTCTGATCGAGTATAGCAAAGCCCCCTCATCGAGTATAACAAAGTCCCCTGGTCGAGGATAACAAAGTCTTTGATCGAGTATAACAAAGTCCCCTGATCGAGTATAACAAGAGTCTCCTGATCGAGTATAAAAAAGTCCCCTGATCGAGTATAACAAAGGCCTCTGATCGAGTATAACAAAGGCCCCTGATCGAGTATAACAAAGTCCCCTGATCGAGTATAACAAAGTCCCCTGATCGAGTATAACAAAGTCCCCTGATGGAGTAATAACAGTTTTCCCGATCGAGTATAACAAAGTTCTTCGATCGAGTATAACAAAGCCCCTGATCGAGTATAACAAAGTCCTCTGGATCGAGTATAACAAAGTCCCTGATCGAGTATAACAAAGGCCCTCATCGATTATAACAAAGGCCCTTGATCGGAGTATATCAAAAGTCCCCTGAACGACTATAACAAAGTCCCCTGAACGATTATAACAGCGCCCCTGATCGAGTATAACAAAGTCCCCTTATCAAGTATATCAAAGCCCCTGATCGAGTAAACAAAGTCCCCTGATCGAGTATAACAAGGTCCCTCACCGAGTATATAACAAAAGTTCCCAATTGGCGAGTAACAAAGCTCTACAGAGTGCAAAACAAAGTCCCCTGATCGATTATAACAAAGTTCCCTGATCGGGTATAACAGCGTCTCGATCAAGTATAACAAAGGCCCCTGGACGAGTATAACAAAGTCCCATGATCGAGTTTAAAAAAGTCCCTGATCGAGTATAACAAAGTCCCCTGATCGAGTAAAACAAAGTCCCCTGATGGAGTATAACAATGTCCCCTGATCGAGTATAACAAAGCCCCCATCATCGAGTATAACAAAGTCCCCTGATCGAGGATAACAAAGTCCTTGATCGAGTATAACAAAGTCCCCTGTTCGAGTATAACAAAGTCTCCTGATCGAGTATAACAAAGTCCCTGATCGAGTGTAACAAAGGCCTCTGATCGAGTATAACAAAGTCCCCTCATCGAGTATAACATTGTCCCCTGAACAATTTTAACATAGGCCCCTCATCGAGTATAACAAAGTCCCTTGATCGAGTATAACAAAGTCCCCTCATCGAGTATAACAAAGTCCCATGATCGAGAATAACAAAGTCCCCTCATCGAATATAACAAAGTCCCCTGATCGAGTATAACAAAGTCCCCTAATCGAGTATAACAAAGTCCCCTCATCGAGTATAACATTGTCCCTGAACGATTATAACAAAGCGCCCATCGAGTATAACAAAAGTCTCCCTGATCGAATAATATAACAAAGGCGCCCATAACAATGGCCCCTGATCGAGTATAACAAAGTCCCCTGATGGAGTATACCACGTCCCCTTGATCGAGTGTAACAGCCCCACATCGAGTATAACAGCGTCTCCTCATCGAGTATATAACAAAGTCCCCTGATCGAGTATAACAAAGTCCCCTGACGTATAACAAAGTCCCCTGATCGAGTATAACAAAACCCCGATGGAGTATAACAATGTCTTCGGTCGAAGATAAGCAAAGCCCTCATCGAGTATAACAAAGTCCTCTCGGTCGAGGATAACAAAGTTTTGCGAGTATAACAAAGTCCCCTGCTCGAGTATATGTAACAAGAGTCTCCTGATCGAGTATAACAAAGTCCCCTGATCGAGTATATAACAAAAGGCCTCGATCGAGTATAACAGCGCCCCTGATCGAGTATAACAAAGTCCCCTGATCGACTATAACAAAGTCCCCTGATCGAGTATAACAAAGTCCCCTGATGGAGTACAACAAAGTCCCCTGATCGAGTATAACAAAGTTCCCTGATCGAGTATAACAAAGCCCCCTGATCGAGTATAACAAAGTCCTCTGATCGAGTATAACAAATTCCCCTGATCGAGTATAACAAAGGCCCCTCATCGATTATAACAAAGGCCCCTGATCGAGTATATCAAAGTCCCCTGAACGACTTTAACAAAGTCCCCTGAACGATTATAACAAAGGCCCCTGATCGAGTATAACAAAGTCCCCTTATCGGGTATAACAAAGCCCCCTGATCGAGTAAAACAAAGTCCCCTGATCTAGTATAACAAGGTCCCTCTACCGAGTATAACAGTTCTCGATCGAGTATAACAAGTTCTCATAGAGTAAAACAAAGTCCCCTAATCGATTATGGGTTCCCTGATCGGGTATAACAAAGTTCCTGATCAAGTATAACAAAGGCCCCTGATCGAGTATAACAAAGTCCCATGATCGAGTTTAAAAGTCCCCGATCGAGTATATAACAAAGTCCCCCGATCGAGTAAAACAAAGTCCCTGATCGAGGATAACAAAGTCCTGATCGAGTATAACAAAGTCCCCTGTTCGAGTATAACAAAGTCTCCTGATCGAGTATAACAAAGTCCCTGATCGAGTGTAACAAAGGCCTCTGATCGAGTATAACAAAGTCCCCTCATCGAGTATAACATTGTCCCCTGAACGATTTTAACATAGGCCCCTCATCGAGTATAACAAAGTCCCTTGATCGAGTATAACAAAGTCCCCTCATCGAGTATAACAAACTCCCATGATCGAGAATAACAAAGTCCCCTCATCGAATATAACAAAGTCCCCTGATCGAGTATAACAAAGTCCCCTAATCGAGTATAACAAAATCCCCTCATCGAGTATAACATTGTCCCTTGAACGATTATAACAAAGGGCCCTCATCGAGTATAACAAAGCCCCCTGATCGAATATAACAAAGGCGCCTGAACGAGTATAACAATGGCCCCTGATCGAGTATAACAAAGTCCCCTGATGGAGTATACCAATGTTCCTTGATCGAGTGTAACAAAGCCCCCACATCGAGTATAACAAAGGCCCCTCATCGAGTATAACAAAGTCCCCTGATCGAGTATAACAAAGTCCCCTGATCGAGTACAACAAAGTCCCCTGATCGAGTATAACAAAGGCCCTGATCGAGTATAACAAAGTCCCCTGTTCGAGTATAACAAAGTCTCCTGATCGAGTATAACAAAGTCCCTGATCGAGTGTAACAAAGGCCTCTGATCGAGTATAACAAAGGCCCCTCATCGAGTATAACAAAGTCCCCTGATCGAGTATAACAAAGTCCCCTGATCGAGTATAACAAAGGTCCCTCAACGAGTTTAGCAAAGGCCCCTAATCGTATATAACAAAGTCCCCTCATCGAGTATAACAAAGTCCCATGATCGAGAATAACAAAGTCCCCTCATCGAATATAACATAGTCCCCTGATCGAGTATAACAAAGTCTCCTGATCGAGTATAAAAAAGTCCCCTCATCGAGTATAACATTGTCCCCTGAACGATTATAACAAAGGCCCCTCATCGATTATAACAAAGCCCCCTGATCGAGTAAAACAAAGTCCCCTGATCGAGTATAACAAAGGCCTCTGATCGAGTATAACAAAGGCCCCTGATCGAGTATAACAAAGTCCCCTGATCGAGTATATAACAAAGTCCCTGATCGAGAGTAACAAAGTCCCCTGATCGAGTAAAACAATGTCCCTGATGGAGTATAACAATGTCCCCTGATCGAGTATAACAAAGTTCCCCTCACGAGTATAACAAAGTCCCTGATCGAGGATAACAAAGTCCTTGATCGAGTATAACAAAGTCCCCTGTTCGAGTATAACAAAGTCTCCTAATCGAGTATAACAAAGTCCCTGATCGAGTATAACAAAGGCCTCTGATCGAGTATAACAAAGGCCCCTCATCGAGTATAACAAAGTCCCCTGATCGAGTATAACAAAGTCCCTTGATCGAGTATAACAAAGGTCCCTCAACGAGTTTAGCAAAGGCCCCTGATCGAGTAAAACAAAGTCCCCTGGTCGAGTATAACAAACTCCCCTGGTCGAGTATAACAAAGTCCCCTGATCGAGTATAACAAAGGCCTCTGATCGAGTATAACCAAGGCCCCTCATCCAGTATAACAAAGGCTTCTGATCGAGTATAACAAAGGCCCCTCATCGAGTATAACAAAGTCCCCTGATCGAGCTTAACAAATCCCTGATCGAGTATAAAAAAGTCCCCAGATCGAGTAAAACAAAGTTCCCTGATCGAGTATAACAATGCCCCCTGATCAAGTATAACAAAGGCCCCTGATCGAGTATAACAAAGTCCGCTGGTCGAGTATAACAAAGTCCCCTTATCGAGTATAACAAAGGCCCATTATCGAGTATAACAAAATTTCCCTGATCGAGTATAAATAAAGCCCCCTGATCAAGTATAACAAAGGCCCCAGATCGAGTATAACAAAGTCCCCTGGTCGAGTATAACTAAAGTCCCCTGAAGGAGTATAACAAAGGACCCTAAAAGTGTATTACAAAGTCCCCTGATCGAGGATAACAAAGTCCTTGATCGAGTATAACAAAGTCCCCTGATCGAGTATAACAAAGTCTCCTGATCGAGTATAACAATGTTCCCTGATCGAGTATAACAAAGGCCTCAGATCGAGTATAAAGGCCCCTCATCGAGTATAACAAAGTCCCTTGATCGAGTATAACAAAGTCACCTGATCAAGTATAACAAAGACCCCTGATCGAGTATAACAAAGTCCCCTGATGGAGTATAACAATGTCCCCTGATCGAGTATAACAAAGCCACCTCATCGAGTATAACAAAGTCCCCTGGTCGAGGATAACAAAGTCCTTGATCGAATATAACAAAGTCCCCTGATCGAGTACAACAATATCTCCTGATCGAGTATAACAAAGTCCCCTGATCGAGTATAACAAAGTCCCCTGATGGAGTATAACAATGCCCCCTGATCGAGTATAACAAAGTCCCATGATCGAGTACAAAAAAGTCACCTCATCGAATATCGCAAAAGTCCCTGACGAAGTATAACAAAGGCCCCTGATCGAGTATAACAAAGTCCCCTCATCGATTATAACAAAGCCCCCTGATCGAGTAAAACAAAGTCCCCTGATCGAGTATAACAAAGGCCTCTGATCGAGTATAACAAAGGCCCCTCATCGAGTATAACAATGTCCCCTGATCGAGTATAACAAAGGCCCCGGATCGAGTATAACAATGTCCCCTGATCGAGTATAACAAAGCCCCCTGATCGAGTAAAACAAAGTTCCCAGATCAAGTATAACAAAGCCCTCTGATAGAGTATAAGAAAGTCCCCTGATTGATTATAACAAAGTCCCCTGATCGGGTATAACAAAGGCCCCTAATCGAGTATAACAAAGGCCCCTCATCGAGTATAACAACGTCCCATGATCGAGTACAAAAAAGTCCCCTCATCGAATATAACAAAAACCCCTGACCGAGTATAACAAAGGTCCCTGATCGAGTATAACAAAGGCCCCTGATCGAGTATAACAAAGTCCCCTGATCGATTATAACAAAGCCCCCTGATCGTGTAAAACAAAGTCCCCTGATCGAGTATAACAAAGTCCCCTGATCGAGTATAACAAAGGCCCCTCATCGAGTTTAACAAAGGCCCCTAATCGAGTATAACAACTTCCCCTCACCGAGTATAACAACTGCACTCACCGGTATAACAAAGTCCCCTGATCGAGTATAACAAAGTCTCCTGATCGAGTATAACAAAGTCCCCTGATCGAGTATAACAAAGGCCTCAGATCGAGTATAACAAAGGCCCCTCATCGAGTATAACAAAGTCCCCTGATCGAGTATAACAAAGTCCCCTGATCAAGTATAACAAAGTCCCCTGATCGAGTATAACAAAGTTCCCTGATGGAGTATAACAATGTCCCCTGATCGAGTATAACAAAGCCCCCCTCATCGAGTATAACAAAGTCCCCTCATCGAGTATAACAAAGTCCCCTGATCGAGTATAACAAAGGTCCCTCAACGAGTTTAGCAAAGGCCCCTGATCGAGTATAACAACGTCCCCTCATCGAGTATAACAAAGCCCCGTAATCGAGTATAACAAAGTCTCCCTTATCGAGAATAACTAAGTCCCCTGATCGAGTATAACAAAGCCCCCTGATCAAGTATAACACAGGCCCCAGATCGAGTATAACAAAGTCCCCTGGTCGAGTATAACTAAAGTCCCCTGAAGGAGTATAACAAAGGACCCTAAAAGTGTATAACAAAGTCCCCTGATCGAGGATAACAAAGTCCTTGATCGAGTATAACAAAGTCCCCTGATCGAGTATAACAAAGTCTCCTGATCGAGTATAACAAAGTTCCCTAATCGAGTATAACAAAGGCCTCAAATCGAGTATAACAAAGGCCCCTCATCGAGTATAACAAAGTCCCCTGATCGAGTATAACAAAGTCCCCTGATCAAGTATAACAAAGTCCCCTGATCTAGTATAACAAAGTCCCCTGATGGAGTATAACAATGTCCCCTGATCGAGTATAACAAAGCCACCTCATCGAGTATAACAATGTCCCCTGGTCGAGGATAACAAAGTCCTTGATCGAATATAACAAAAGTCCCCTGATCCCGAGTATAACAATATCTCTGATCGAGGTATATGGGGAATCCACTGATCGAGTATAACAAAAGTCCCTGATGGGTATAACAGCCCCTGATCGAGTATAACAAGTCCTTGATCCGAGTACAAAAAGTCACCTCATCGGAATATAGCGAAGTTACAAATTAGGTATAACAAAAGGCCTGATCGAGTATAACAAAGTCCCTGATCGATTATAACAAAGCCCCCTGATCAAGTAAAACAAAGTCCTAATCCAGGTATAACAGGCCTCTGATCCAGCGTGCCAGGCTCCTCATCAGGTATAACAAAGTTATGATCGGCGAGGTATAACTAAAGTTCCCTGAACGAGTATAACAAAGTTTCCTGATCGAGTATAACAAAGCCCCCTGATCGAGTATAACAAAGATCCCAGATCGAGTATAACAAAGCCCTCTGATAGAGTATAAGAAAGTCCCCTGATTGATTATAACAAAGTCCCCTGATCGGATATAACAAAGGCCCCTGATCGAGTATAACAAAGGCCCCTCATCGAGTATAACAACGTCCTATGATCGAGTACAAAAAAGTCCCCTCATCGAATATAACAAAGTCCCCTGACCGAGTATAACAAAGGTCCCTGATCGAGTATAACAAAGTCCCCTGATCAATTATAACAAAGCCCCCTGATCGAGTAAAACAAAGTCCCCAGATCGAGTATAACAAAGTCCCCTGATCGAGTATAACAAAGGCCCCTGAGCGAGTTTAACAAAGGCCCCTAATCGAGTATAACAACTTCCCCTCACCGAGTATAACAACTTCCCCTCACCGAGTATAACAAAGTTCCCTGATCGAGTATAACAAAGCCCCCTCATAGAGAATAACAAAGTCCCCTGATCGAGTATAACAAAGTCCCCTGATC
>NW_024722005.1:0-10721 GCF_018991925.1 Homarus americanus | reverse complement strand
ATTTTCGAAAGTTGGTTATCTAAGAAACTGCGAAAGTAGATATTTCCCATTTTTATAATACAAATTTCCTGTTTTATGATAATCACCAAGAAAGTTGGTTACTCCATGGAAACTTTTGCGGAAAGTAGATATTTCATTTTTATGATACAAATTTCCTGCTCTTTATGATATTCCATTTTTCGGAAAGTTGGTTATCTAAGAAACTTTCGCGGAAAGTAGATATTTCCCATTTTTATGATACAAATTTCCCGTTTTCTATGATAATATATTTTCGGGAAAGGTTATCTAACCAACTTCTTCCCGGAAAGTCGATATTTCCCATTTTTATGATACAAATTTTCCGTTTCTATGATAATCTATTTTCGGGAAAGTTGGTTATTCTGAAGAAACTTTTCGCAGAAAGTAGATATTTCCATTTTTTATGATACAAATTTCTGTTTTTGCGATAATCTATTTTCGGCAAATTTGGTAATCTAACTAACTTTCCCGGAAAGTAGATATTTCCCATTTTTTATGATACAAATTTCCTGTTTCTATGATATCTATTTTCGGCAAATTTGGTTATCTAAATCCAACTTTCCCGGAAAGTGATATTTCCCATTTTTTATGATATACTTCTGTTTATGATAATCTATTTTCGGAAAGTTGGTTATCTAAGAACTTTTAAAAGTAGATATTTCCCATTTTTATGATACAAATTTCCTGTTTTCTATATAATCTATTTCGGCAATTGGTTATTCAACTAACTTTCCTGAAAGTAGATATTTCCCATTTTTTATGATACAAATTTCCTGTTTCTATTATGATATCTATTTTTCGGCAAATTTGGTTATTTTAACCAACTTCTTCCTGTAAGTAGACATTTCCCCATTTTTATGATACAAATTTCTCGTTTTTCTATGATAATCTATTTCGGCAAATTTGTTATCAACCAACTTTCCTGGAAAGTAGATATTTCCCCATTTTTTATGATACAAATTTCAGGTTTTCTATGATACCTATTTTCGGCAAATTTGCAATCTAACCAACTTTCCCGGAAAGTACATATTTCCCTTTTTATGATACAAATTTCGTTTTCTATGATAATCAATTTTCGCAAATTTGGTTATCTAACCAACTTTCCGGAAAGTCGATATTTCCCATTTTTATGATACAAATTTCCTGCTTATGATAATCTATTTTCGAAAGTTGGTTATCTAAGAAACTTTCCCGGAAAGTCGATATTTCCCATTTTTTATGATACAAATTTCCTGGGTTTTCTATGATAACTCAATTTCGAAAGTTATTATCCAAGAAACTTTCGCGGAAAGTAGATATTTCATTTTTATGATACAAATTTCCTGCTTTCTATGATAAATCTATTTCCGGGAAAGTTATTATCTAAGAAACTGCGGAAAGTAGATATTTCCCATTTTTTTATGATACAAATTTCCTGTTTTTATGATAATCTATTTTCGGCAAATTTGCTATCTTAACCAATCCTTTCCGGAAAGTCGATATTTCCCATTTATGATACAAATTTCCTTTGCGATAATCTATTTTCGGGAAAGTTGGTTATCTAAGAAACTTTCGCGGACAGTAGATATTTCCCATTTTTTATGATACAAATTTCCTGTTTATGATAATCTATTTTTGGCAACGGTAATCTAACTAACTTTCCGGAAAGTGGATATTTCCCATTTTATATGATACAAATTTCCTGTTTTCTATGATATCTATTTTCGGCAATTTGGTTATTCAATCCAACTTTCCTGGAAAGTAGATATTTCCTATTTTTTACAGAAACAAATTTCCCGTTTTCTATGATATTCATTTTCGGCAAATTTGGTAATCTAAATCCAATCCTTCCCGGAAAGTAGATATTTCCCATTTTTTATGATACAAATTTCCTGTTTTGCGATATCTATTTTCGGCAATTTGTTATCTAACCAACTTTCCCGGAAAGTAGATATTTCTTTTTATGATACAAATTTCCTGTTTCTATGATAATTTTATTTTCGGTAAAATTTGGTAATCTATCCAATCCTTTCCCGAAAGTAGATATTTCCTATTTTATGATACAAATTTCCTGTTTCTATGATATTTATTTTCGGCAAATTTGCCATTCAACCAACTTTCCCGGTGTAAGCAGATATTTCCCATTTTTATGATACAAATTTCTGTTTTCATGATATCTATTTTCGGCAAATTTGGTTATCTAACCAACTTTCCCGGAAAGTAGATATATTTCCCATTTTATGATACAAATTCTGCTTCTATGATAATCTATTTTCGCAAATTTGGTAATCTAACCAACTTTCCCGAAAGTAGATATTTCCCATTTTTATGATACAAATTTCTGTTTTATGATAATCTATTGGGCAAATTTGCACTTAACTAACTTTCCCGGAAAGTAGATATTTCCCATTTTATGATACAAATTTCCTGTTTTTTATGATAATCTATTTTCGCAATTTGGTTATCTAACCAACTTTCCCGGAAAGTAGATATTTCTATTTTTATGATACAAATTTCTGTTTTCTATGATAATCTATTTTCGGCAAATTTGCAATCTAACCAACTTTCCTGAAAGCAGATATTTCCCATTTTTATGATACAAGTTTCCGTTTTCTATGACATCTATTTTCGGCAAATTTGCTTTGGCTCTAACTAACTTCTTCCCGGAAAGTCGATATTTCCCATTTTTATGATACAAATTTCCCGTTTCTATGAGATAATATCTATTTTCGGGAAAGTTGGTTATCTAAGAAACTTTCCCGGAGAGTCGATATTCCATTTTTATGATACAAATTTCTGCTTCTATGATAATCTCCAATTTCTTTCGAAAGTTATATCTAAGAAACTTTCATGGAAAGTAGATATTTCCCATTTTTTATAATACAAATTTCCTCGTTTCTATGATAATCTATTTTCGAAAGTTGGTTATCTAAGAAACTTTCGCGGAAAGTAGATATTTCCTATATTTTATGATACAAATTTCCTGTTTCTATGATAATATATTTTCGGAAAGTTGGTTATCTAACCAACTTTCCTGGAAAGTCGATATTTCCCATTTTTATGATACAAATTTTTCCGTTTTCATGATAATCTATTTTCGAAAGTTATTATCTAAGAAACTTTCGCGGAAAGTAGATATTTCCATTTTTATGAGATACAAATTTCCCGGTTTCTATGATAATCTTTTTTCGGCAAATTTGGTAATCTAACTAACTTTCCCGGAAAGTAGATATTTCCCATTTTTTATGATACAAATTTCCCTGCTTTCTATGATAATCTATTTTCGGCAAATTTGGTTATCTAAACTAACTTTCCCGGAAAGTGGATATTTCCATTTTTATGATACAATTTCCTGTTTTCTATGATAATTCATTTTCGGCAAATTTGCAGGTAATCTAACCAATCCTTCCTGAAAGTAGATATTTCCCATTTTTATGATACAATTCTCCTGTTTTCTATGATGTTCCATATTTTCGGCAAATTTGGTTATCTAACCAACTTTCCTGGAAAGTCGATATTTCCCATTTTTTATGATACAAATTTCCTGTTTTGCGTGATATCTATTTTCGGCAACTTGGTTATCTAACCAACTTTTCCCGGAAAGTGATATTTCCATCTTTTTGTGATAGTACTTCTGTTTCTATACACCTATTTTCGGGAAAGTTGGTTATCTAAGAAACTTTCGCAGAAAGAGATATTTCCTATTTTTTATGATACAAATTTCCTGCTTCACATGATATCTATTTTCGCAAATTTGGTTATCTAACCATCTTTCCCGGAAAGTAGATATTTCTTTTATGATACAAATTTCCTGTTTTCTTATGATAATTCATTTTCGGTAAATTTGGTATCTAACTAACTTTCCTGAAAGTAGATATATTTCCTATTTTTTATGATACAAATTTCCTGTTTTGCGATATCTATTTTCGGCAAATTTGGTTATCTAAACCAACTTCCCGGTAAGTAGATATTCCCATTTTTATGATACAAATTTCCGTTTCTATGATATTCATTTTCGGCAAATTTGGTTATCTAACCAACTTTCCTGAAAGTAGATATTTCCCATTTTTTATGATACAAATTTCTGTTTTCTATGACATCTATTTTTCGGCAATTTGTAATCTAACTAACTTCTAAGTTTATATTTCCTACTTTTATGATACAATTTCCCGTTTCTATGATAATCAATTTTCGGGAAAGTTGGTTATCTACAAACTTTCGTGAAAGTGCAACATTTCCCATTTTTATGATACAAATTTCCTGTTTCTATGAGATAATCTATTTTCGGAAAGTTGGTTATCTAAGAAACTTTCGCGGGAAAGTAGACATTCATTTTTTATGATACAAATTTCCCGTTTTCTATGATAATTCATTTTCGCAAATTTGGTTATCTAACCAACTTCCCGGAAAGTGGATATTTCCCATTTTTTATGATACAATTTCCTGTTTCTATGAGATAATTTTATTTTCGGCAAATTTGTATCTAACCAACTTTCCCGGAAAGTAGATATTTCTATTTTATAGATACAAATTTCTGTTTCTATGATAATCTATTTTTCGGTACCATGTTATTCAACCAACTTCTCTCTGGAAAGTCGATATTTCCCATTTTTTTATGATACAAATTTCCTGTTTTGCGATATCTATTTTCGGCAAAATTTGTTATCTAACCAACTTTTCCCGGAAAGTAGATATTTCCCATCTTTTTATGATACAACTTCCTGTTTTGCGATATCTATTTTCGAAAGTTGGTTATCTAAGAAAACTTTCGCAGTAGATATTTCTATTTTTATGATACAAATTTGTTTTATGATAATCTATTTTCGGCAAATTGCTTTATCGTAACCATCTTTCCTGAAAGTAGATATTTTTATGATACAAATTTCCTGCTTTATGATAATTCATTTTCGGCAAATTTGCAATCTAACCAACTTTCCCGGAAAGTAGATATTTCCCATTTTTATGATACAAATTTCGTTTCTTTGCGATACTATTTTCGGCAAATTTGCTATCTAACCAACTTTCCCGTAAGTAGATATTTCATTTTTTATGATACAAATTTCCTGTTTCTATGATATCTATTTTCGGCAAATTGGTTATTTTAACTCAACTTTCCCGGAAAGTAGATATTTCCCATTTTTTATGATACAAATTTCCTGTTTTCTTGCGACACCTATTTTCGGCAAATTTTGGTAATCTAACCAACTCCTTTCCTGGAAAGTCGATATTTCCCATTTTTATGATACAAATTTCCTGTTTTCTATGATAATCAATTTTTCGGGAAAGTTGGTTATCTAAGAAACTTTCGCGGAAAGTAAATATTTCCCATTTTTATGATACAATTTCCTGCTTTATGATAAATCTATTTCGGGAAAGTTGGTTATTCAAGAAACTTTCGCGGAAAGTAGATATTTCCTATTTTTGCGATACAAATTTCCTGTTTCTATGATAATCTATTTTCGGCAATTTGTTATCTAACCAATCCTTTCCCGGAAAGTCGATATTTCCATTTTTATGATACAAATTTCCCGTTTTCTATGATAATCTATTTTCGGAAAGTTGGTTATCTAAGAAACTTTCGCGGAAAGTAGATATTCCCCATTTTTTTATGATACAAATTTCCCGTTTCTATGATATCTATTTTCGGCAAATTTGGTAATCTAATCCAACTTCTGGAAAGTAGATATTTCCCATTTTTATGATACAAATTTCCTGTTTTCTATGATAATCTATTTTCGCAAATTTGGTTATCTAACCAATCCTTCCCGGAAAGTTATATTTCCCATTTTTATGATACAAATTTCCGTTTTTCATGTCTATTTTCGCAAATTTGGTAATCTAACCAACTTTTCCCGGAAAGTAGATATTTCCCATTTTTTATGATACAAGTTTCCTGTTTCTATGATAATCTATTTTCGGCAATTTGTTATTCAACCAACTTTCCCGGAAAGTCGATATTTCCCATTTTTATGATACAAATTTCCTGGTTTTCTATGATAATCTATTTTCGAAAGTTGGTTATTCTAAGAAACTTTCCCGGAAAGTCGATATTTCCCATTTTTATGAGACAAATTTCCTGTTTTCTATGATAATCAATTTTCGAAAGTTGGTTATCTAAGAAACTTTGCGAAAGTAGATATTTCCTCATTTTTTATAATACAAATTTCTGTTTCTATGATAATCTATTTTCGGGAAAGTTGGTTATCTAAGAAACTTCGCGGAAAGTAGATATTTCCCATTTTTAAGATGCTGTAAATTTCCCGTTTTCTATGATATATTTTCGGCAAATTTGGTTATCTAACCAACTTTCCCGGAAAGTAGATATTTCCCATTTTTATGATACAAATTTCCGGTTTCTATGATAGATATATTTTCGAAATTTGGTTATCTAACCAACTTTCCGGAAAGTCGATATTTCCCATTTTTATGATACAAATTTTCCAGTTTTCTATGATAATCTATTTTCGGGAAAGTTATTATCTAAGAAACTTTGCGGAAAGTAGATATTTCCCATTTTTTATGATACAAATTTCCTGTTTTATGATAATTTTTTTTTCGGCAAATTTAATCTAACTAACTTCTCCCGGAAAAGTAGATATTTTCCATTTTTTATGATACAAATTTCCTGTTTTATGATAATCTATTTTCGCAAATTTGCTATCTAACCAACTTTCCCGGAAAGTAGATATTTCCCATTTTTTATGATACAAATTTCTGTTTCTATGATAATCTATTTTCGGGAAAGTTGTTATCTAAGAAACTTTCGCAGAAAGTAGATATTTCCCCATTTTTTATGATACAAATTTCTGTTTTCTATATATCTATATTTTCGGCAAATTTGCTATCTAAACCAACTTTCCCGGAAAGTAGATATTTCATTTTTATGATACAAATTTCCTCCTGTTTTCTATGATATCTATTTTCGGCAAATTTGCTATCTAACCAACTTTCCCGCGGTAAGTAGATATTTCCCATTTTTTATGATACAAATTTCCTGTTTTTCTATGATAATCAGTTTCGGCAAATTTGTTATCTAACCAACTTTCCCGGAAAGTAGATATTTCCTCGCATTTTATATACACAAATTTCAGGTTTTCTATGATATCTATTTTAAAAATTTTGGTAATCTAACCAACTTTCCCGGAAAGTACATATTTCCATTTTTATGATACAAATTTCCCGGGTTTTCTATGATAATCAATTTTCGCATATTTGGTTATCTAACCAACTTCCCGGAAAGTCGATATTTCCATTTTTATGATACAAATTTCCTCGTTTTCTATGATAATCAATTTCGGAAAGTTGGTTATCTAAGAAACTTTCGCGGAAAGTAGATATTTCCCATTTTTATGATACACAAATTTCTGTTTTATGATAATCTATTTTCGAAAGTTGGTTATCTAAGAAACTTCGCGGAAAGTAGATTTCCCATTTTTATGATACAAATTTCCCGTTTTTATGATAATCTATTTTCGGCAATTTGTATCTAACGAACTTTCCCGGAAAGTCGATATTTATATTTTATGATACAAATTTCCGTTTCTATGAAAATCTATTTTCAAAAGTTGGTTATCTAAGAAACTTCTTCGCGGAAAGTGATATTTCCCATTTTTATGATACAAATTTCCTGTTTTCATGATAATATTTCGGCAAATTTGGTAATCTAACCAACTTTCCCGGAAAGTACATATTTCCCATTTTATGATACAAATTTCTGTTTTATGATATCTATTTTCGCAAATTTGTTATTCAACCAACTTTCCCGGAAAGTAGATATTTCCTTTTTTATGATACAAATTTCCTGTTTTGCGATAATCTATTTTTCGGCAATTGGTAATCTAACCAACTTCTCGAAAGTAGATATTTCCCATTTTGATGATACAAATTTCCTGTTTTCTATGATATCTATTTTCGGCAAATTTAATATTCAACCAACTTTCCTGGTAAGTAGATATTTCCCATTTTGCAGATGCAAATTTCCTTGTTTTCTATGATAATCTATTTTCGGCAATTTATATCAAACCAACTCTCCCGGAAAGTAGATATTTCCCATTTTTAGTGATACAAATTTCCTCCTGTTTTCTATGATATTCCATTTTCGGCAAATTTGCATCTAACCAACTTTCCCGGAAAGTAGATATATTTCATTTTTTATGATACAAATTTCTGTTTTCTATGATAATCTATTTTCGGCAATTTTATAATCTAACTAACTTCTTTCCTGAAAGTAGATATTTCCCATTTTTATGATACAAATTTCTGTTTTTATGATATCTATTTTGGCAATTTTGTTCAACCAACTTTCCCGGAAAGTAGATATTTCATTTTTATGTATACAAATTTCCTGTTTTCTATGATAATCTATTTTTCGGCAATTTGTAATCTAACCAACTTCTTCCCGGAAAGTAGATATTTCCCATTTTTATGATACAAGTTTCCTCTGTTTTCTATGACAATCTATTTTCGGCAAATCTTTGGTTATCTAACTAACTTCTTCCCGGAAAGTCGATATTTCCCATTTTTATGATACAAATTTCCGTTTTGCGATAATCTATTTTCGGGAAAGTTGGTTATCTAAGAAACTTTCCTGAAAGTCGATATTTCCCATTTTATGATACAAATTTCGTTTCTATGATAATCACCAAAAGTTGGTTATCTAAGAAACTTTGCGGAAAGTAGATATTTCATTTTTTATAATACAAATTTCCCGTTTTCTATGATAATCAATTTTCGCGAAAGGATATCTAAGAAACTTTCGCGGAAAGTAGATATTTCCCCATTTTATGATACAAATTCTGCTTCTATGATAATCTATTTTCGGGAAAGTTGGTTATCTAAGAAACTTTCGCGGAAAGTAGATATTTCCCATTTTTATGATACAAATTCTGTTTTCTATGATAATATATTTTCGGGAAAGTTGATTATCTAAATCCAACTTTCCCGGAAAGTCGATATTTCCATTTTTTATGATACAAATTTTCCAAGGTTTTCATGATAATCTATTTTCGGGAAAGTTGGTTATCTAAGAAACTTTCATGGAAAGTAGATATTTCCCATTGGTTTATGATACAAATTTCCCGTTTTCTATGATAATCTTTTTCGGCAAATTTGGTAATCTAACTAACTTTCCTGGAAAGTAAATATTATTTTCATTTTTATGATACAAATTTCCTGTTTTCTATGATAATTTATTTTCGGCAAATTTGGTTATCTAACCAACTTTCCCGGAAAGTAGATATTTCCCATTTTTTATGACACAAATTTCCTGTTTTCTATATTAATCTATTTTCGGAAAGTTATTATCTAAGAAACTTTCGCAGAAAGTAGATATTTCCCATTTTTTATGATACAAATTTCCTGTTTATGATAGTTCATTTTCGGCAAATTCTGTTATCTAACCAACTTTCCCGGAAAGTAGATATTTCCCATTTTTATGATACAAATTTCCTGTTTCTATGATATCTATTTTCGGCAAATTTGCTATCTAAATCCAATTCTCCCGGTAAGTAGATATTTCCTCCCATTTTATGATACAAATTGTCTATGATATCTATTTTCGGCAAATTGGTTATCTAACAAACTTTCCCGGAAAGTAGATATTTCAATTTTTATGATACAAATTTCCTGTTTTCTATGATAATTTATTTTCGGCAATTTGTTATCTAACCAACTTTCCGGAAAGTAGATATTTCCAATTTTTATGATACAAATTTCGTTTTCGATAATCTATTTCGGAAAGTTGTTATCTAACCAACTTTCCCGGAAAGTAGATATTTCCCATTTTTATGATACAAATTTCCTGTTTCTATGATAATCTATTTTCGGAAATTTGGTTATCTAACAAACTTTCCCGGAAAGTAGATATTTCCCATTTTTTATGATACAAATTTCCTGTTTTATGATAATCTATTTTCGGCAAATTTGTTATCTAACCAACTTTCCCGGAAAGTAGATATTTCATTTTTTATGATACAAATTTCGTTTTCTATGATAATCTATTTTCGGAAATTTGGTTATCTAACCAACTTTCCGGAAAGTCGATATTTCCCATTTTTATGATACAAATTTCCCTGTTTTCTATGATATCCATTTTCGCAATTGTTATCTAACAAACTTTCCCGGAAAGTAGATATTTCCCATTTTTTATGATACAAATTTCGTTTCTATGATAATCTATTTTCGGAAAGTTGTTATCTAAGAAACTTTCCGGAAAGTAGATATTTCCCATTTTTATGATACAAATTTCCTGTTTCTATGATAATCTATTTTCGGCAAATTTGTTATCTAAGAAACTTTCCCGGAAAGTAGATATTTCATTTTTATGATACAAATTTCCTGTTTTTATGATAATCTATTTTGGAAAGTTGGTTATCTAACAAACTTTCGGAAAGTAGATATTTCCCATTTTTATGATACAAATTTCCTGTTTTCTATGATAATCTATTTTCGGAAAATAGTTATTCAAGAAACTTTCGCGAAAGTAGATATTTCCCATTTTTATGATAAATTTCCTGTTTTCTATGATAATCTATTTTCGGCAAATTTGAATCTAACTAACTTCCGAAAGTAGATATTTCCCATTTTTAGATACAAATTTCTGTTTTATGATAATCTATTTTCGGCAATTTATATCTAACCAACTTTCCCGAAAGTAGATATTTTATTTTTATGATACAATCTCATGATAACTATTTTCGGCAAATTTGTTATCAACTTTCCCGAAA
>NW_024722004.1:10000-23663 GCF_018991925.1 Homarus americanus | reverse complement strand
GAAATCACGCCCACGATATACATCCACGGACGCCTGAAATCACGCCCCCGTTATACATCCACAGACCATCTAGAGATACATCCCCGCCCCGAAAAATACACCCCAGCGAACAGTTTTTAGCATTCTCACCCAAAACACACAGATCACAGGTCACTCTACACCACTTAAGAAACTGAAACGACAATTCCTCCACACCCCCCGACGATAACGTAAACAAAGACTTGTTCACATCCAGCAGGTAATGTAAACACTGTACTGTATCTCACTCTTTGCTGTCAAGTGACAAATCTCACTGACTCTCGTATACAAATAATGATACTGAGATATAACGAAAATGGTTATATAGAGTCAAAATTAAAGCCAAATTCTTATTCTGCATTTCAGAGGATAACAAATTTTAAACAATTATGTACAGTACCTGTGTCGGACTCACACATATATTTAAAGTTAAGATTTAGGAGGTACAACGTAATAAAGAATGTGCACGTTAGACACAAACAAAATCAAACATGATCGAGAAAATTGTTATGTCCATCTCAAGTTTATATTTATAATAGCAAAAATTATAATAAAAATTATTAATAATTTCAATAATATCTTGGTAGATAATGCTTCCAAACAGTTATATCTTTACAGACGTTAAATTTAGCATTATAGTGAGCTAAAGCTGGGTATTCTTAACATATATATGGAATTATTTGCGATATATCAATATTAATCGAACATTATGTTTGAGCCAATGGGCTGCAGGGAGGGTGGCCTGGCTTTACCGCCGCTAAAAAACCCGACGATTTCATGAACTGGGCAATTTGTATGAAGTAAACAATCATATCAAATTCACATAAGTAAAAATAAGTTTTACTACACATTTACAGCAAAACAATATAAATAATTAAAAAGAAGCATATTCTACAGGGTAAAGAAGATAGGTAACGCCAATTCAGATTTTTATTTATAAATAAACACATACAAAGATTCAGCAATGAATCCCTTTGGCCATATTTAGAGCTTTTCTTTTCAAAACCCTTTTCTCATTATATTCTTTTTCAATACGAATTGCGACATCTAGAACGTGTCTCATTTGGTAGTTGCGACCAAAACAAGTTCGGGAGGGGGGTGTGCCAGGGAGGGGAGGGAGGTGCTGACGAGGAAGACAGAATTCATTATTATCCTCTTTGGCCTCCATGTCGAAGAACCGAAGTGCAGGATTTCTTCTCCGCCGCCTTTCGTCGCATTGCTCCTCCTCCTCTTCTTCATCCGAAGAGCTTGACGTACTGTGAGATGAGAGCTCATACCCTTCAGGCGACCCTGATGAGTCCTCGTCATTGTATGATTCATCATGAGCGATAAAACTATCGGAGTTCTCATCGCTCCCCGACTCGTCGGAGTTCTCATCGCTCCACGACTCGTCGGAGTTCTCATCGCTCCACGACTCGTCGGAGTTCTCATCGCTCCACGACTCGTCCTAGTCATTCCATTTTGCAGGAGAGCTTCCATCGTCACTTTCGCTGTCAGAAACAAATCTACTGCGTTTTCTCAGCCCCAGCCGAGGGCAAGCCATTTCAATCAAACTTATTATTAAGTTAACGGTTACTGGTGCAGTAAATCTACTGTACAGTAGGTGTCAATTTTGTAGTAAGAGGTTATGTGGGTGAGGTGGTCAGTTTTGAATTTTCCTGTACAGTATGTGGGACAACTATACTGGTGTAGACGATGATAGTGTAGATTATAATAGTGCAGATGATGGTGTAGACATTGATGGTGTAGATGATGGTGTAGACGATGATAGTGTAGATTATGATAGTGCAGATGATGGTGTAGACATTGATAGTGTAGATGATGGTGTAGACGATGATAGTGTAGATGATGGTGTAGACGATGATAGTGTAGATGATGATAGTGTAGATGATGGTGTAGACGATGATAGTGTAGATGATGGTGTAGACGATGATAGTGAAGATTATGATAGTGTAGATGATGGTGTAGATGATGATAGTGTAGATGATGGTGTAGACGATGATAGTGTAGATGATGGTGTAGACGATGATAGTGTAGATGATGGTGTAGACGATGATAGTGTAGATGATGCACGATGACAGTGATGATGCAGACGATGATAGTGTAGATGATGCAGTAGACGATGATATGAAGATGATAGTGTGATGATGGTAGACGATGATAGTGTAGATGGTGGTGTAGACGATGATAGTGTAGATGATGGTGTAGACGATGGTAGTGTAGATGATGGTGTAGATGATGATAGTGTAGATGATGGTGTAGACGATGATAGTGTAGATGATCGTGTAGACGATGATAGTGAAGATTATGGTGTAGAGTTGTAGACGATGGTAGTGTAGATGATGATGGTGTCACTGTAGACGATGGTGTAGTTGATAGTGTACATGATGGTGTAAACGATGATAGTGTAGAAGATGGAACACACACACACACACACACACACACACACACGCACACACACACACACACACACACACACCATAGATAAATTCAATAAAAAACGCTTGAAATTTCACTTTACTTATGTGAATAACATGAAATAACAGCATAGTAATTAATAATAATAATAAATAAAAATAATATTACTAATAATAAAGTATAATATAAATAACAATAAATCACAAGAATAAATTTGGATTGTTTTAGAATGATCAGTACCTTTAATATTACTTAATACAGCCACACCCCTGAGACACACCCAGAAAAAAAAAAGAAAAAAAAGTTTAATACCACCTCACCGTAAAACTAGACTACACCAACACCAAACTGTAAGAGTGTGTGTGTGTGTGTGTGTCCTGGTGTGGTCCACTCCCAAAATAGTGTGTCACGACCTCTGGTGAAGGTTTAACAGTCTGACAACACGAATTAAGAAATCTTCACACCGAAAATTGAAAACTTAGCCACCGAGTTTATTTTGATATTGAGGAAGAAGAAAGTTTGGTGAAAAGGGATATATTGTAGTAGTGAGCAGCGAGAGTTGACTGTTGGTCTCATACACTTACTGACACCAAACAACTTGTTACTTGTTGGGACACACACACACACACACACACACACACACACACACACGCACACACACCTTCTCTGGCTCCTAAACTCTCTCCTTTCTTAAAGTTGTATTCACTTCTTTGCACTCAGTAGCTAAGTGCTTGAATGATTGACCCTCACGCAGATGTAAGCATAAGTGTGAGGCCAGACACATTGCCTCACACTGCTGTGCTAACCCAGATGTGAATAAGTCAACCTCTAAGTACAGAACTACACAAACAATACTCAGGAAATACTCTAACATTCACTGCCATAAGGAACACGAGACAAACATGACCCGTAAGTATAAATATACAGGCGAATAAGAATAACACTATATATGCCTCTTTGGATATCTAAGGCGGGTGTATATATGCTGTAAAAAAAATGCATTCGATATGATACAAGAACAGTAGACAAAAAAAAAGATGCCCCTCTCCTCTGCTCCTGACACCGTGAACACAGCAGGGGTGGCGGGGGCAGTATGGGTGGTAGGGTGGGGGCGGGAGCGGTATGGGTGACTGGGGAATAGTGCGGGGGGGAACGGGGTACCAGCCAATACAACACTGGTATGTACAGCTGCCGTTTCAACACTACATTCCTTATAAACTTGGGGAAAAAATATTGAATTTGTCTCGACTAAAGGATCCCAAAATATCATAATAATAATAACAATAATAATAATAATAATAATAATAATAATAATAATAATAATAATAATAATAATAATAATAATAAATAAATAAATAAACAAAACGTATCTCATCTCGGGGTCTTTTCAATGGTTCCCCCTAACCCTCCCCTCCCTTCCCCTCCCCTCCCCCTCCCCTTCCCCTTCCCCTTCCCCCAGGCTTCCGTACCCAAGGAAGACCATAACTAAGTCCACCATCACCCACAGCCAATACTAACAACTTATTTTTAACACGACACTTAAAACATCCACAGGTGTAGAAAACCCCCCATAACAAACTCCTAACTCACATTTTATACTTAAAAATACCCACAAGAATCTCATTAACTCCAAACACACAAACGCATATCATTACTTCCATATAACTTAGACAACCCGGAACTATAAAGAGGAAGCCAGAAGGTCGTATAAACCCCCTTTCCCCATCCAGCACCACCATCAGGAGCTGGGAGGAGCCTTCAGGATCTTGGGGAAGGTCTTGGGTGATCCTCCTTCACTAGACAACAAAGTACTCCCCTCTGCCTGTACTCTTGACCATCACCAACTAAGGCTCCTGAATCTCCCAGCCATTGTGAGTTTGAGATAAAGAGCATAATGGTGCAGATGTGGTTGATGTTAACATGATGGTAGGTTAACATGGTGGTAGGTTAACATGATGGTAGGTTAACATGATGGTAGGTTAACATGGTGGTAGGTTAACATGATGGTAGGTTAACATGGTGGTAGGTTAGCATGGTGGTAGGTTAACATGATGGGAGGTTAACATGGTGGTAGGTTAACATGATGGTAGGTTAACATGGTGGTAGGTTAACATGGTGGTAGGTTAACATGATGGTAGGTTAACATGATGGTAGGTTAACATGATGGTAGGTTAACATGGTGGTAGGTTAACATGGTGGTAGGTTAACATGATGGTAGGTTAACATGATGGTAGGTTAGCATGATGGTAGGTTAGCATGATGGCAGGTTAGCATGGTGGTAGGTTAACATGGTGGTAGGTTAACATGGTGGTAGGTTAACATGGTGGTAGGTTAACATGGTGGTAGGTTAACATGGTGGTAGGTTAACATGGTGGTAGGTTAACATGATGGTAGGTTAACATGGTGGTAGGTTAACATGGTGGTAGGTTAACATGGTGGTAGGTTAACATGGTGGTAGGTTAACATGGTGGTAGGTTAACATGGTGGTAGGTTAACATGATGGTAGGTTAACATGATGGTAGGTTAACATGATGGTAGGTTAACATGATGGTAGGTTAACATGATGGTAGGTTAACATGGTGGTAGGTTAACATGGTGGTAGGTTAACATGATGGTAGGTTAACATGATGATGGTAGGTTAACATGATGATGGTTGGCTAATGTGATGACAGGCTAACATGATGGTTCTAGGCTAATATGATGGGTATTCTAACATGATTTAACACTTAACATGATAATAAACTAACATGATAGTATGAGGGAAAGAATTATGACTCGGAAAATGACCAAAGTTTTAGTCCATCAATTTATATCTAACTTAGACATACATGAGTGTAATGTGTACATAATTTCACAATATTCTTACCACAAGTTCTCTCAACACGTCACCTCACACCTCCGGCTTCTCTCCCTCCCAACCTCACGTTCTTCCCTCACACCTTCACATCCCTCCCTCCACATATCTCCTCCATCATCTCTACACCAACACCAAAATAAACTCACAAGATGTATAAGTAATTACTATACGTCCGGAGATGGACCCTTGAATAGTGCCCGCCAAGTGTTCATCTGAGAGAGAGAGAGAGAGAGAGAGAGAGAGAGAGAGAGAGAAGGGACTCTTGTTATCTAGATTTCAGTCGCCATATGTGATTCTTGTTTAACACACACACACACACACACACACACACACACACACACACACACCAAGTTCAAAGGTCATACACGTTTTTGTCTTAGTATTCCACCTGATACCAACACCAGTCTCTCCTTTATGTTCAACAACCTGTAAGTCGAGATGGTATACAATGTTCACCAAGTTCAGACAATGGAGGCAGGCATACCTCAGTGGGAGCAACATTAGGTGGTGAATGTATACTGACACGACAAGATGGTCAACCTACACACAAAAGGTAAACAGTATTGCGTGTTGCATCAAGAGGAGGACAGGAGGGAGCGGGAAGAGGTCGACCTGCAGAATTAACATCACATCCTAACATCTACAATAAGGTTTAAATCGTGTGTCTGTGTCTGTCTCATTGTTGACTATCGTAGAACAGGTCAATTATATCGTTAAATAAAGAGCTGAGCCTTCCTAATAAACACAAGTAAGGAATGACAATAAACAGTGGATTCAAATGGGCAATATTTTTTTTGTTTTACGATACTCACCAATGGACCTCGAGAGAATCACCTCACTCAAACATTGGCAATTATATATAACCTAAATTCTACGGGACTCCGACAGGTGAGTGAGGGTGATTACCTTGCTACAGCGACCAACATAATCTATAGTGATCCATCTTATTCCATTGACTGCTTTATTACAACGACTATTAATTATTTTTACTTCAAGGATCAACGACATTTTCTAAAGGATCGCTGTGAGGGACAAATAAATTAAGTAACATCGGTTGAATAAATATAACAGTGACGTTAGATTAGGTTAGGTTAAGATAGGTTAGGTTAGGTTAAGATAGGTTAGGTTAGGTTAGGTTAGGTTAAGATAGGTTAGGTTAGGTTAGGTTAGGTTAGGTTAGGTTAGGTTAAGATAGATTAGGTTAGGTTAGGTTAGGTTAGGTTTTAAGACAGCCGGTACAATGACCACCGTAAGACAATTGAGCTCCAGACGTAAGCTGCCTGAAACACGACACAGAAGCGTATATACATAACACAGAGGAGAGTCAAGTGTGTTTGATACCTCCCTCGTTAACTGTGGTGGTGGTGAGGTGGTGGGGTGGTGGTGAGGTGGTGGTGTGGTGGTGGTGGTGAGGTGGTGGTGGTGAGGTGGTGGTGTGGTGGTGGTGTCTGGGAGATGATCAACACTATCATCATGGCGGCTCTGGTGTACATAGTCTCACACGAGTTATATTACATTGACCACAAGAGCTAGAACAGTAGTACAGTACATCAACACAACAGAAACAGGAGGTCACTGAAGATGTCTCATGGAACAGTAGTACAGTACATCAACACAACAGAAACAGGAGGTCACTGAAGATGTCTCATGTCACTCACTCAACATTGCCTGTGACTGATTGAGTGTGGTAATAACATCCTTGGTGACGCAACAGCTTAGGTCAAATTTGTCTGTGACCTTGACCTCTGACACGTAGTACAAGAGACACTGAATTATCAAGAAACAGACACATGTATAAATTTTGCATTCTGGTTCCTCCAATGTTGAGGTAATTACACGGCAGACGGACAAAACATTAACTACATAACCACCATTTCTGGGCTCATAACACAGGTGGTCTGGGCTAAGATTTATACCTGTACAATGTTTCAGGTAATTAATCCCTACAAGATGGACTGACAGTGAATTAATTATGATTAGAAAGAGACAGAAGAGAAAAATAAGTGAGTGTGTGTTTGTTACTTAGTTGAGAACCTCTTTGTTTGGGCACCTGTACTGATCAGCCACAGGTAGGGGGAGGGAGGGAGGGTAAGGGGAGGGAGGAAGGGAAAGGGGGAGGGAGGGAAAGGGGGAGGGAGAGAAGGAAAAGGGGGGGGGGAAGGAAGGAGGTAAGGAAGGAAAATGCCCACGAAAACGACCTATCATCCACCCCATATAATGCTACACCCATTAACCAAGTAAACACTGACCACAAAAAGCATTATATTCAAGAAAAAGAATAAATAGGTCCCTTACTAACACGAGTGATAGTAATAAAGTCATGTAAGCATTATTATAAAAACAGGATATAATACTTTAACACATATTAGTTGCATCAGTGAGCAATATTTACAGTTTATTCGTTCGGATCAATGTGAAAATTGCATAAAAACTCAAAACCATGTAAAAATAAAGTGTGTGTGTGTGTATGTGTGTGTGTGTGTGTGTGTTGTGGTTCATGGTATATTCTGTTAACTGAAAGGTCGTTCGGGGGGAAGCCAATCATGTTCAACGGGTTTTATTTTGGCTGAACAATACATTTGAATAACAATTGTTTCAACTCGCCGGGGATTCACTCGATGATGGAAATTCCTGTTAGATACAACTTTCACTGTTATACCTCAGGTCAGGTGGAGTGTGTGTGTGTGTGTGTGTGTGAGAGAGAGAGAGAGAGAGAGAGAGAGAGAGCTGAACGGGCAACAGAACTAAGCGATAAGGTTTCAGTAACTCGTGATAGGGTTTCAAAATCAACCAGTGGACACGACTTGTTTTTCCTCAACTAACAAAATCGCCAACAACAATTTCGCCTCCAAGTATTTGTGATATAAACGCTGCCACTCCACTTTAGCGCCAACAGAGTAAAAAAACTATTCCGAAAATACCCAGAAATTAGAGGTTCTCTCTCCGCTCTCTTAAACTGACACTAACGAAGAAATCCTGGACAGTATGAGTAAAATTTATTGCATCTTTCCTCTCTCTCCACACACACACACACACACACACACACACACACACACTTACTACTACTTTGCTGTCACTCGGAATCGAGTATGACGATCATCCAGCAACGCTACAATGTTATGAGTTATTAGGGATGTCACATTCACTGGTAAGTTTTGAGGTGGCTAAAGAGGCCGATACGGAACCGGCAGCGTCGTTCACATTCGTTGCACATGTGAAGGGCTGCATCTAGCGTGCCTTTCCGGCGTTGGCGCTTGTCTGTCTCGGTTTGCAGTCGGGCTAACTCGAAAGTATTGACACCTTCTCGTAAGGTGCTCCTCCAAGCATTACAGTGTGGAGTATTCGACTCCCAGGTGAGGGGGTCGATTTGGCACTTTTTCAGGTTTGTCTTAAGGCTATCCTTATACCTTTTCAGTTGCCTGCTTTGGCAGTCTACTGTCGTCCATGCGGGTAATATCCAGGTATATCTACGCCCACGATATACATTCACGGACGCCTGAAATCACGCCCACGATATACATCCACGGACGCCTGAAATCACGCCCCCGTTATACATCCACAGACCATCTAGAGATACATCCCCGCCCCGAAAAATACACCCCAGCGAACAGTTTTTAGCATTCCCACCCAAAACACACAGATCACAGGTCACTCTACACCACTTAAGAAACCTGGAAACGACACCCTCCACACCCCCTGACGATAACGTGTAAACAAAGACTCTGTTCACATCCAGCAGTAACAAAGACCGTACTGTATCTCACTTTTTGCTGTCAAGGACAACTTCACTGACTTCGTATACAAATAATGATACTGAGATAACGAAAATGTATATGTCAAAATTAAAGCCAAATTTCATTCTGCATTTCAGAGAGGCAAATTTTGTTAATTATGTATAGTACCTAAAATGGACTCACATATATTTAAAGTTAAGATTTAGGAGGTAAAACGTAATAAAGAATGTGCACGTTAGACACAAAAAAAATCAAACATGATCGAGAAAATTGTTATGTCCATCTCAAGTTTATATTTATAATAGCAAAAATTATAATAAAAATTATTAATAATTTCAATAATATCTTGGTAGATAATGCTTCCAAACAGTTATATCTTTACAGACGTTAAATTTAGCATTATAGTGAGCTAAAGCTGGGTATTCTTAACATATATATGGAATTATTTGCGATATATCAATATTAATCGAACATTATGTTTGAGCTTAAAGGCTGCAGAGGGTATTGTTACTCGCCGCTAAAACCGACATGATTTATGAATCGGGCAATTTGTATGAAGTAAACGCATCGTTCATATATATAAGTTTTACTACACATTTACAGCAAAACAATATAAATAATTAAAAAGAAGCATATTCTACAGTGTAAAGAAGATAGGTAACGCCAATTCAGATTTTTATTTATAAATAAACACATACAAAGATTCAGCAATGAATCCCTTTGGCCTTATTTAGAGCTTTTCTTTTCAAAACCCTTTTCTCATTATATTCTTTTTCAATACGAATTGCGACATCTAGAACGTGTCTCATTTGGTAGTTGCGACCAAAACAAGTTCGGGAGGGGGGTGTGCCAGGGAGGGGAGGGAGGGGCTGACGAGGAAGACAGAATTCATTATTATCCTCTTTGGCCTCCATGTCGAAGAACCGAAGTGCAGGATTTCTTCTCCGCCGCCTTTCGTCGCATTGCTCCTCCTCCTCTTCTTCATCCGAAGAGCTTGACGTACTGTGAGATGAGAGCTCATACCCTTCAGGAGACCCTGATGAGTCCTCGTCATTGTATGATTCATCATGAGCGATAAAACTATCGGAGTTCTCATCGCTCCACGACTCGTCGGAGTTCTCATCGCTCCACGACTCGTCGGAGTTCTCATCGCTCCACGACTCGTCGGAGTTCTCATCGCTCCACGACTCGTCCTAGTCATTCCATTTTGCAGGAGAGCTTCCATCGTCACTTTCGCTGTCAGAAACAAGTCTACTGCGTTTTCTCAGCCCCAGCCGAGGGCAAGCCATTTCAATCAAACTTATTATTAAGTTAACGGTTACTGGTGCAGTAAATCTACTGTACAGTAGGTGTCAATTTTGTAGTAAGAGGTTATGTGGGTGAGGTGGTCATCAGTCTTTCCTGTACAGTATGTGGGACAACCATACTGTAGACGATGATAGTGTGATTATAATAGCAGATGATGGTATTGATGTGAGATGATGCAGTAGACGATGATAGTGTAGATTATGATAGTGCAGATGATGGGGTAGACATTGATAGTGTAGATGATGGTGTAGACGATGATAGTGTAGATGATGGTGTAGACGATGATAGTGTAGATGATGATAGTGTAGATGATGGTGTAGACGATGATAGTGTAGATGATGGTGTAGACGATGATAGTGAAGATTATGATAGTGTAGATGATGGTGTAGATGATGATAGTGTAGATGATGGTGTAGACGATGATAGTGTAGATGATGGTGTAGACGATGATAGTGTAGATGATGGTGTAGACGATGATAGTGTAGATGATGGTGTAGACGATGATAGTGTAGATGATGGTGTAGACGATGATAGTGTAGATGATGGTGTAGACGATGATAGTGTAGATGATGGTGTAGACGATGATAGTGAAGATTATGATAGTGTAGATGATGGTGTAGACGATGATAGTGTAGATGATGGTGTAGACGATGATAGTGAAGATGATGATAGTGTAGATGATGGTGTAGACGATGATAGTGTAGATGGTAGATGATGGCAGTAGGATGATGGCAGACGATAGTAGCGTAGATGATGTACATGATAGTAGACATGGTGCAGACGATGATAGTGTAGATGATGCAGGACGATGATAGTTAAGATTGCGTGCAGAGTCAGACGATGGTAGTAGATGATGGTAAACATTGATGCAGGTTGAGAAAAGCATGATGGTGTAAACGATGCAGTAGAAGCATGAACACACACACACACACACACACACACACACACACACACACACCATAGATAAATTCAATAAAAAACGCTTGAAATTTCACTTTACTTATGTGAATAACATGAAATAACAGCATAGTAATTAATAATAATAATAAATAAAAATAATATTACAAATAATAAAGTATAATATAAATAACAATAAATCACAAGAATAAATTTGGATTGTTTTAGAATGATCAGTACCTTTAATATTACTTAATACAGCCACACCCCTGAGACACACCCAGAAAAAAAAAGAAAAAAAAGTTTAATATTGTGCACAGATGAACCACTACTAAAAATACCACCTCACCGTAAAACTAGACTACACCAACACCAAACTGTAAGAGTGTGTGTGTGTGTGTGTGTCCTGGTGTGGTCCACTCCCAAAATAGTGTGTCACGACCCCTGGTGAAGGTTTAACAGTCTGACCACACGAATTAAGAAATCTTCACACCGAAAATTGAAAACTTAGCCACCGAGTTTATTTTGATATTGAGGAAAAAGAAAGTTTGGTGAAGAGGGATATATTGTAGTAGTGAGCAGCGAGCGTTGACTGTTCGTCTCATACACTTACTGACACCAAACAACTTGTCACTTGTTGGGACACACACACACACACACACACACACACCTTCTCTGGCTCCTAAACTCTCTCCTTTCTTAAAGTTGTATTCACTTCTTTGCATTCAGTAGCTAAGTGCTTGAATGATTGACCCTCACGCAGATGTAAGCATAAGTGTGAGGCCAGACACATTGCCTCACACTGCTGTGCTAACCCAGATGTGAATAAGTAAACCTCTAAGTACAGAACTACACAAACAATACTCAGGAAATACTCTAACATTCACTGCCATAAGGAACACGAGACAAACATGACCCGTAAGTATAAATATACAGACGAATAACACTATATATGCCTCTTTGGATATCTAAGGCGGGTGTATATATGCTGTAAAAAAAATGCATTCGATATGATACAAGAACAGTAGACAAAAAAAAAGATGCCCCTCTCCTCTGCTCCTGACACCGTGAACACAGCAGGGGTGGCGGGGGCAGTATGGGTCGTAGGGTGGGGGCGGGAGCGGTATGGGTGACTGGGGAATAGTGCGGGGGTGAACGGGGTACCAGCCAATACAACACTGGTATGTACAGCTGCCGTTTCAACACTACATTCCTTATAAACTTGGGGAAAAAATATTGAATTTGTCTCGACTAAAGGATCCCAAAATATCATAATAATAATAATAATAATAATAATAATAATAATAATAATAATAATAATAATAATAATAATAATAATAATAATATAATACACAATAATAATAATAATAATAATAATAATAAGAACACAAATAAATAAACAAACGTATCTCATCTCGGTCTTTTCCAATGGTTCCCTAACCCTTCCAGGCTTCCAAAATTCAAATATTATCTGTAACTAAGTCCACCATCACCCACAGCCAATACTAACAACTTATTTTTAACACGACACTTAAAACATCCACAGGTGTAGAAAACCCCCCATAACAAACTCCTAACTCACATTTTATACTTAAAAATACCCACAAGAATCTCATTAACTCCAAACACACAAACGCATATCATTACTTCCATGTTAACTCAGACAACCCGGAACTATAAAGAGGAAGCCAGAAGGTCGTATAAACCCCCTTTCCCCATCCAGCACCACCATCAGGAGCTGGGAGGAGCCTTCAGGATCTTGGGGAAGGTCTTGGGTGATCCTCCTTCACTAGACAACAAAGAACTCCCCTCTGCCTGTACTCTTGACCATCGCCAACTAAGGTTCCTGAATCTCCCAGCCATTGTAAGTTTGAGATAAAGAGCATAATGGTGCAGATGTGGTTGACGTTAACATGATGGTAGGTTAACATGATGGTAGGTTAACATGGTGGTAGGTTAACATGATGGTAGGTTAACATGATGGTAGGTTAACATGATGGTAGGTTAACATGGTGGTAGGTTAACATGATGGTAGGTTAACATGGTGGTAGGTTAGCATGGTGGTAGGTTAACATGATGGTAGGTTAACATGGTGGTAGGTTAACATGGTGGTAGGTTAACATGGTGGTAGGTTAACATGATGGTAGGTTAACATGATGGTAGGTTAACATGATGGTAGGTTAACATGGTGGTAGGTTAACATGGTGGTAGGTTAACATGATGGTAGGTTAACATGATGGTAGGTTAGCATGATGGTAGGTTAGCATGATGGCAGGTTAGCATGGTGGTAGGTTAACATGGTGGTAGGTTAACATGGTGGTAGGTTAACATGGTGGTAGGTTAACATGGTGGTAGGTTAACATGGTGGTAGGTTAACATGGTGGTAGGTTAACATGATGGTAGGTTAACATGGTGGTAGGTTAACATGGTG
>NW_024722004.1:0-5000 GCF_018991925.1 Homarus americanus | reverse complement strand
GATTCAGCAATGAATCCCTTTGGCCTTATTTAGAGCTTTTCTTTTCAAAACCCTTTTCTCATTATATTCTTTTTCAATACGAATTGCGACATCTAGAACGTGTCTCATTTGGTAGTTGCGACCAAAACAAGTTCGGGAGGGGGGTGTGCCAGGGAGGGGAGGGAGGTGCTGACGAGGAAGACAGAATTCATTATTATCCTCTTTGGCCTCCATGTCGAAGAACCGAAGTGCAGGATTTCTTCTCCGCCGCCTTTCGTCGCATTGCTCCTCCTCCTCTTCTTCATCCGAAGAGCTTGACGTACTGTGAGATGAGAGCTCATACCCTTCAGGAGACCCTGATGAGTCCTCGTCATTGTATGATTCATCATGAGCGATAAAACTATCGGAGTTCTCATCGCTCCCCGACTCGTCGGAGTTCTCATCGCTCCACGACTCGTCGGAGTTCTCATCGCTCCACGACTCGTCGGAGTTCTCATCGCTCCACGACTCGTCGGAGTTCTCATCGCTCCACGACTCGTCCTAGTCATTCCATTTTGCAGGAGAGCTTCCATCGTCACTTTCGCTGTCAGAAACAAGTCTACTGCGTTTTCTCAGCCCCAGCCGAGGGCAAGCCATTTCAATCAAACTTATTATTAAGTTAACGGTTACTGGTGCAGTAAATCTACTGTACAGTAGGTGTCAATTTTGTAGTAAGAGGTTATGTGGGTGAGGTGGTCAGTTTTGAATTTTCCTGTACAGTATGTGGGACAACTATACTGGTGTAGACGATGATAGTGTAGATTATAATAGTGCAGATGATGGTGTAGACATTGATGGTGTAGATGATGGTGTAGACATTGATGGTGTAGATGATGGTGTAGACGATGATAGTGTAGATTATGATAGTGCAGATGATGGTGTAGACATTGATAGTGTAGATGATGGTGTAGACGATGATAGTGTAGATGATGGTGTAGACGATGATAGTGTAGATGATGATAGTGTAGATGATGGTGTAGACGATGATAGTGTAGATGATGGTGTAGACGATGATAGTGAAGATTATGATAGTGTAGATGATGGTGTAGATGATGATAGTGTAGATGATGGTGTAGACGATGATAGTGTAGATGATGGTGTAGACGATGATAGTGTAGATGATGGTGTAGACGATGATAGTGTAGATGATGGTGTAGACGATGATAGTGTAGATGATGGTGTAGACGATGATAGTGTAGATGATGGTGTAGACGATGATAGTGTAGATGATGGTGTAGACGATGATAGTGAAGATTATGATAGTGTAGATGATGGTGTAGACGATGATAGTGTAGATGATGGTGTAGACGATGATAGTGAAGATTATGATAGTGTAGATGATGGTGTAGACGATGATAGTGTAGATGGTGGTGTAGACGATGATAGTGTAGATGATGGTGTAGACGATGGTAGTGTAGATGATGGTGTAGATGATGATAGTGTAGATGATGGTGTAGACGATGATAGTGTAGATGATGGTGTAGACGATGATAGTGAAGATTATGGTGTAGAGTTGTAGACGATGGTAGTGTAGATGATGATGGTGTCACTGTAGACGATGGTGTAGTTGATAGTGTACATGATGGTGTAAACGATGATAGTGTAGAAGATGGAACACACACACACACACACACACACACACACACACACACACACACACACCATAGATAAATTCAATAAAAAACGCTTGAAATTTCACTTTACTTATGTGAATAACATGAAATAACAGCATAGTAATTAATAATAATAATAAATAAAAATAATATTACTAATAATAAAGTATAATATAAATAACAATAAATCACAAGAATAAATTTGGATTGTTTTAGAATGATCAGTACCTTTAATATTACTTAATACAGCCACACCCCTGAGACACACCCAGAAAAAAAAAAAAAAAAAAGTTTAATATTGTGCACAGATGAACCACTACTAAAAATACCACCTCACCGTAAAACTAGACTACACCAACACCAAACTGTAAGAGTGTGTGTGTGTGTGTGTGTCCTGGTGTGGTCCACTCCCAAAATAGTGTGTCACGACCTCTGGTGAAGGTTTAACAGTCTGACAACACGAATTAAGAAATCTTCACACCGAAAATTGAAAACTTAGCCACCGAGTTTATTTTGATATTGAGGAAAAAGAAAGTTTGGTGAAGAGGGATATATTGTAGTAGTGAGCAGCGAGAGTTGACTGTTGGTCTCATACACTTACTGACACCAAACAACTTGTCACTTGTTGACACACACACACACACACACACACACACACACACACACACACACACCTTCTCTGGCTCCTAAACTCTCTCCTTTCTTAAAGTTGTATTCACTTCTTTGCACTCAGTAGCTAAGTGCTTGAATGATTGACCCTCACGCAGATGTAAGCATAAGTGTGAGGCCAGACACATTGCCTCACACTGCTGTGCTAACCCAGATGTGAATAAGTCAACCTCTAAGTACAGAACTACACAAACAATACTCAGGAAATACTCTAACATTCACTGCCATAAGGAACACGAGACAAACATGACCCGTAGGTATAAATATACAGACGAATAAGAATAACACTATATATGCCTCTTTGGATATCTAAGGCGGGTGTATATATGCTGTAAAAAAAAATGCATTCGATATGATACAAGAACAGTAGACAAAAAAAAAGGTGCCTCTCTCCTCTGCTCCTGACACCGTGAACATTAAGAAATAACATAATGGTCGAAGGAAGATGATGCACAAAAAGTATATACACCTCAGAGACACAGCAGGGGTGGCGGGGGCAGTATGGGTGGTAGGGTGGGGGCGGGAGCGGTATGGGTGACTGGGGAATAGTGAGGGGGTGAACGGGGTACCAGCCAATACAACACTGGTATGTACAGCTGCCGTTTCAACACTACATTCCTTATATACTTGGGGAAAAAATATTGAATTTGTCTAGACTAAAGGATCCCAAAATGTCATAATAATAATAACAATAATAATAATAATAATAATAATAATAATAATAATAAATAAATAAATAAACAAAATGTATCTCATCTCAGGGTCTTTTCAATGGTTACCCCCCTCCCCTCCCCTCCCCTCCCCTTCCCCTTCCCCTTCCCCCAGGCTTCCGTACCCAAGGAAGACCATAACTAAGTCCACCATCACCCACAGCCAATACTAACAACTTATTTTTAACACGACACTTAAAACATCCACAGGTGTAGAAAACCCCCCATAACAAGCTCCTAACTCACATTTTATACTTAAAAATACCCACAAGAATCTCATTAACTCCAAACACACAAACGCATATCATTACTTCCATATAACTTAGACAACCCGGAACTATAAAGAGGAAGCCAGAAGGTCGTATAAACCCCCTTTCCCCATCCAGCACCACCATCAGGAGCTGGGAGGAGCCTTCAGGATCTTGGGGAAGGTCTTGGGTGATCCTCCTTCACTAGACAACAAAGTACTCCCCTCTGCCTGTACTCTTGACCATCACCAACTAAGGCTCCTGAATCTCCCAGCCATTGTGAGTTTGAGATAAAGAGCATAATGGTGCAGATGTGGTTGACGTTAACATGATGGTAGGTTAACATGATGGTAGGTTAACATGGTGGTAGGTTAACATGATGGTAGGTTAACATGATGGTAGGTTAACATGGTGGTAGGTTAACATGATGGTAGGTTAACATGGTGGTAGGTTAGCATGGTGGTAGGTTAACATGATGGGAGGTTAACATGGTGGTAGGTTAACATGATGGTAGGTTAACATGGTGGTAGGTTAACATGGTGGTAGGTTAACATGATGGTAGGTTAACATGATGGTAGGTTAACATGATGGTAGGTTAACATGGTAGTAGGTTAACATGGTGGTAGGTTAACATGGTGGTAGGTTAACATGATGGTTGGTTAACATGATGGTAGGTTAACATGATGGTAGGTTAACATGATGGTAGGTTAACATGGTGGTAGGTTAACATGGTGGTAGGTTAACATGGTGGTAGGTTAACATGATGGTTGGTTAACATGATGGTTGGTTAACATGATGGTAGGTTAACATGGTGGTAGGTTAACATGGTGGTAGGTTAACATGGTGGTAGGTTAACATGGTGGTAGGTTAACATGGTGGTAGGTTAACATGATGGTAGGTTAACATGATGGTAGGTTAACATGGTGGTAGGTTAACATGGTGGTAGGTTAACATGGTGGTAGGTTAACATGTTAACATGATGGTAGGTTAACATGATGGTAGGTTAACATGATGGTAGGTTAACATGGTGGTAGGTTAACATGGTGGTAGGTTAACATGATGGTAGGTTAACATGATGGTAGGTTAACATGATGGTAGGTTAACATGGTGGTAGGTTAACATGGTGGTAGGTTAACATTATGGTAGGTTAACATGATGGTAGGTTAACATGATGGTAGGTTAACATGATGATGGTAGGTTAACATGATGATGGTTGGCTAATGTGATGACAGGCTAACATGATGGTTCTAGGCTAATATGATGGGTATTCTAACATGATTTAACACTTAACATGATAATAAACTAACATGATAGTATGAGGGAAAGAATTATGACTCGGAAAATGACCAAAGTTTTAGTCCATCTATTCACATCTAACTTAGACATACATGTGTGTAATGTGTACATAATTTCACAATATTCTTACCACAAGTTCTCTCAACACGTCACCTCACACCTCCGGCTTCTCTCCCTCCCCACCTCACGTTCTTCCCTCACACCTTCACATCCCTCCCTCCACATATCTCCTCCATCATCTCTACACCAACACCAAAATAAACTCACAAGATGTATAAGTAATTACTATACGTCCGGAGATGGACCCTTGAATAGTGCCCGCCAAGTGTTCATCTGAGAGAGAGAGAGAGAGAGAGAGAGAGAGAGAAGGGACTCTTGTTATCTAGATTTCAGTCGCCATATGTGATTCTTGTTTAACACACACACACACACACACACACACACAC
>NW_024722003.1:0-15722 GCF_018991925.1 Homarus americanus | reverse complement strand
AGCGAAAACATGTTGAGGTCGGTTCGTAAGAACTTCGTTAACCGAATTTTTTTTCGTTAACCGAATTGAAGATCCTTATGGAAGGCAGTTCGTTAATCGAAATTACGTTAACCGAGGTGTTCGTTAAACGAGGGGTCACTGTATTTTCATTTTTAGTAATAAATAATATCTCAGACTAAAGTTAGGATAATATAATTGACATTACTGGATTCCTTGCAAGACTAGGAATATTTTGAATATACACGTCATATATTTTGCACAAAAGATAACATATTTGCTCCGTGTAAACAAAATTATTACATTAGATCTAAAATTTGTATGTCTAATGCAAAATCCATGATGTTTATATTCAAAATGATCATCATATTGTAAGAATTCCAGCAATGTAAATTATATTCTAGCCGGGTAATTTGTATGAATTTTATGAGCTAAATAAAAAAAATTATACTTCACCCGCGTATATGAGTAGATGCACCGCGTAAAGTGGGAATTCCAGTTCTGGCAGGGTACCACATAAATGTAGAAACGCATAAACGAGAACCGATTTATGGGAATTTTAGGAGTGTTTCTGACTTTATGCATATTTGGCTTTACTTTGTATATATACTTTTCTGTGAGCTGGAACCAATTACCCAATATCACATTGAAATAATAGATTCGGTTAACGAAATTTTCGGTTAACAAACGACTCTATGGAACGAATTGTGTTCGTAAACCGGGGAACCACTGTATACTGAAATCAAGCAGGAAATCATATATACAGTAGTAACATTATACTAACCCAACTCTACCTCTGATCAGAGCAGCTGTGTAGCTTGTTTATATTTTGATCAAGAGAATTACTGACAGGATGTGAAACTCGTATTTTTGGCTGTGATGTTTTGTGTTGCCGTAATCTGCCACCAGGGTGTAGCACCATCGCTATTATTTTGGCGTCATCAACTCATTGCAAATGGCTGGCTGGAGGCTGACCTTTCTGTTAACATTTCTTTAATCTTTCTAGGGGTATTTTTCATTTAGATAATAAACAAATGTTTCTTAAAGGTAATACAGTCCTTAAATAATGTAAGACATGTCTCTGGTGTGGGTTACGTATGCTGGGGAAGGAGGTACAGTGAGATGTTGTGAGCTTCCCTCTGCCATTAAGCCAATGTAAGCCATTATTTACGTCTTCGGCAAATTTGCCATAAGTTTGTGATAATACAGTTGACCCTCGTTAATTCGGACTAATAGGGGGGGGAAGGGTGTCCGTTTTAGCCGATTGTCCGAATTAACCGATTTAGGGGTTAATATTGCGTTATATTTCAAAGTCATTGTTTTCGTCACGATTTTATCTCACTTTCCACTGTAATACGTACGTAATTTCAGCAAAAATATTACATTTCCGTGAATGTATTATATCAAGCACAGTATGAATAGAATATCATTGTAATATAAAAGTATTTTAACCAAAAACTAGTAAAAAAACGAATAACATCTCAAGAACATCGGAAGCTTAGGTAAAGTCTTTTGTTTTCGTCATGTATTTTATCCTATTTTACATTAAAATACATCACGTTTCAGCAAAACTGCTATTTATTTCCGAGAATATATTCATTCAGGCGCAGTTTAGGTAAAATATACGTGTGATGTAACAGTTTTTTAACTGAAAACGATTCGAAAAACATGTACCCTCTAGCCCTGTTCAAGGAGAGGACTGGGAGAAGCTGTTTGGTGCTGCAGACGATGACAAGGAAAATGATTTGGATGGATTTTAATGAAAATATTCAGAAATATGGTATTGTAGTATTTATTCAAGTCAATTAGGATAGAATATTATTGTAATGCAACAGTTTTATAACTGAAAACCAATCGAAAAGCAATTACGATAACATCTTTTGAACGAAAGAAAGCGAAAGTCATTGTTTTCGTCACGATTTTATCCCACTTTCCACTGTAATACGTACGTAATTTCAGCAAAAATATTACATTTCCGTGAATGCATTATATCAAGCACAGTATGAATAGAATACCATTGTAATATAACAGTATTTTAACCAAAAACTATTAAAGAAACGAGTAACTTCTCCTGAACATCGGAAGGTTAGGTAAAATCTTTTGTTTTCGTCATGTATTTTATCCTATTTTTCATTAAAATACATCACGTTTCAGCAAAACTTCTATTTATTTCCGAGAATATATTCATTCAGGCGCAGTTTAGGTAAAATATACATGTGATGTAACATATTTTTAACTGAAAACGATTCGAAAAACACGTACCCTCTAGCTGATACTCAGCAGCTGGTGGTGCGTCATGCGTCGTTGTAAACAATAGGAGGTTGAAGTAGATTACCGGGTATTATATTAAGTGTGAAATATCGAAAAGGTTTTTATTACCGGTATTTTTTGTAGATCATTGAGAACTGTGATACCGTATATGATATGATAAGTTAGCCTGTGCTAAGAACTTCAACATAGCCTACTGAAAACAATTTGTAAGGCAATTTAGCCCATTGTAAGTTGGTGAGCTTCATTTGCTGAAGGAACTGCACAGCTGTTCATTACTAATTGGTACACATTTTACATTTCCATTGTTTACTGGCAGTAAATGATAAATATTTTTCATGTCTGAAGCTAAAAGTTGCATCTGCCCCCCCCACACTAGTGGTGGAGATGTTACATTTAACCAAAAAGATGCTGGTGTTTTGTCCCAGCAGTGGGTGGACCAGCATTTTAGCTTAAGGTCCGCGTAGGTAATATTCCTACAAATCTAAAAAAAAAAGAAAAAAGTTCAGATTTTGTCCGAATTATCCGAAATCCGGATTAAAGGGGTCCGAATTAAAGAGGGTCGACTGTAGATTGTGATAATTTGGCTTGTTTTCAGTATTTTATTATTAGTAATATTATAAGTAACACAATTTTTTTGCTTAGTGGACTACTGCTCGTCCTAGACTCCTTATAGGCACCTCTGCCTACAGCACTTGGCCTCCCATCCGTAACACGGGCGCATTATGTTAAAGTTACATTGTTCATTTTTGGTGGATATCAACGAAATATGATGCGAGAGGCTCAGACAATGACACAAACGATGTTGCTCTTTCCAGTATATTTTCGGGACCATCCGTAAAAACAAAGCAAACATAACATGTGCATTCAAAGTGGCGCTTTATTCCACAGCTAACACAAAACATAATACAACATATTCACATAAATATGGGATAACCTAGTTTATATGTAACACCCCCTCTTAAACTAGGGTACACCTCTTATAATACCAAACTTCTTTAGGTACTGGTTTAGTGAACATATCAACAATGTTATTTTCTAATGGAACATACTGCAGATTAATAATACCATCTTCTACTTCTGATCTAATAAAATGGTACTTAATATCGATATGTTTCGACCTTTGATGATGTACAGGGTTTTTAGCCAATGCAATAGCTCCCTGATTATCAGCATTCAATGTTACAGGTTCTCTATTAGAATTTTGCATATCAGTTAACAACTGTCTTAAGAAATTTGCTTCTTGCATAGCTGCTGTTAAAGCTGTATATTCAGCTTCACATGAGGACAATGCTACAACATTCCGTTTCTTAGATTTCCAAGAAATCAATGGACCATCTTCATTTAAATGATAACTGTAACCTGTAATACTACGCCTGTCTTCCGATGCACCCCAATCTGAATCACAGTAACCAATCAATTTTAATGGACCGTTTGATTTCCTGAACTTTAAGTTATAATGAATTGTACCTTTAACATATTTCAAAACATGTTTAGCTAATTCAAAAAGTGCTTTTGTAGGCTTTGCCATATGTTGCGACAATTTTGAAACAATATAAGATAGATCCGGTCTTGTACCAGTCATTACATAGATCAAACTGCCGACAATTTGCCTGTACAATCTAGTATCACACAGTTCTTTAGAGTCACTACTAATAATTTTACTTACACTTAAATCACATGTTATTGACTTAGGGTTGCAGTCAGACATTTTAAATCTATTAAGTATTTTCTCTAAATATTTAGTTTGATTTATCTTAATACAGTCATCTTCAAATTTGAACTCCATACCTAAGAACCAAGACAATTTTTCTAAATCTTTCATTTTAAATTTATTACACAGGGAAAGTTTTACATCACTAAGTATGTCACCATTACTGGCTGCAATAATTATATCGTCTACCCAGATAATAATAATTACCTTCACCTTGTTTACAATTCTAGTATACACATAATAATCTACAAGAGATTGATGAAAACCTTCACTCAAAAGAAAATTATGTAGCATGTTGTTCCAATTTCGGCCACTTTGTTTCAAACCATATAAAGATTTCTTTAATTTACAAACCAAATTTTCACCTTCTATATTACTTTTAACATAACCTTCTGGCTGTTCTAAAGAAATTTCACAATCTATGTCAGCATTCAGATAAGCAGTTTTAACATCCATTTGGTGAATCATAAGGTTGTCTTGTATTGCTTGTTGCAGTAACATCCTTATTGATGTAACACAAGCTGTTGGTGAGAAGGTTTCTTGATAGTCCACCTCTTGAACTTGTGAATAGCCTTTAGCTACATACCTAGCTTTGAATTTTTCTTCACTATCAGGACCAAGTTTCACTGCATATACCCATTTTCCACCAATTACTGATCTACCTTCAACTAGTGGCATGAGTTCATATGTGTTATTATCTCTTAGAGCCTCCATTTTCTCATCCATAGCTTTATGCCACTGCATGGACTCTGGAGATGAGACTGCCTCTTGGTAGTTTCTTGGAATATCTGCAACTCTGTAGCAAAAATCAACAGAACACCTGGAAATATTGGAAAAGTCAGGTTCCATAACATTAACATAATCTTCCATATGTTTGGGTTTTTGTCGTTGCCTCAAAGGGTATCTGTTTTTCAGTGTCTTCTGCAGCCGTCTCATTTGTAATAACTTCAGTTTCTGGCTCTGGGTTAGGTGCTGTATATCTTTTATATTCATGTTCAACATCTAACACCACATTTTCCTGATTAAAATTGTTACTGAATTTTACACATCTAACTCTCTTAACATCATTTATCTCTGGAAAATATACTAGATAGGCTGGACTCAGTCCATCATATCCTATGAACACTCCTTGTTCACTGCGAGGGTCCAACTTCTTCTTGTTCTGGACATAAGCATGGCATGGACTTCCAAATACATGCATGTGACTTAGATTTGGCCTATTTCCAGTGAACATTTCATAGGGAGTTTTCCCAATCCTCGGGTTGTAGCATCTGTTACGAATGTATGCTGAAGCTTTCGCAGCATAAGTCCATAGAGTCTTAGGTACCTTTGCTTCCAACAATAAGCATCTGGCCATATGAAAAATAGACCTCCAAGCTCGCTCTGCTGTACCATTTTGATGTGGTGAATATGGAGCAGAAAATTCATGCTTTATGTGATTTTTAATCATTAGACTTTTAAATTCAGTGGAAGTGAATTCACCACCATTGTCAGACCTTAGTCGTTTGACAGATCCATATGGAGCAGAATCCGCCAAGAATTTTTCTGTAGCTGCCAGAGTATCACTCTTAGATCTCAAAAAATAAATCATTATCATACCAGAGAAGTCATCTACAAAGGAAATGGCATACTTAAAACCTTCTCTTGCATTAGGGTCTACAGGACCTGCTAAATCATAGTGTACAAGTTCTAAATTGGTTGTACCTCGCTGATCAGGTTCTCTACTTCTATACTGAGACATTTTACCTGAAATGCATACATTACAATCAAAATTATTCTTATCTGTAATGTTCCTACCATCAACAACATTTTCTAATTTAAGTATATCTTTCACATTACAATAACCTAAAATTTTATGCCATTCCTCAATAGTATGACTGCTGCTTTTCTGTGAGTTCACATTATTCAGATAATACAGTTTGCCATGTTTATTAATATCAAACACAGTACCATCTGAGGCCTTCAATTCTGCAGAATTTGGGGTAAAATTCACTGATGCACCTTTCTCTGTGGCTGCTAAAACAGAAAATATATTCTGTTTATAGGAAGGAACACATAGAGCATTTTTGAGTAGAACTTTATGACTATTACCATTAACATCATTAATTTCAACTCTTGCTTCACCTCAACCTACTACCATCTGCCAATTCTATACAATGGTTAGAAGAATCAAAATTCTGTTCAGATTTTACAAACTGGGATTTGTCACTTAAGGTATGTGATGTCACTCCACAGTCTACCAACTGGCATTGTGCATTTACATCACTACAGTACTTACATTATTATAAACAGAACTGACACTAGCTCTAAATGCAAGTGAATGGCTATCTTCTTCACTGTTAGTTACAGACTTTACTGAATTGTTTCTGCGGCAATAATTTGTATCATGAGTAGGGGATTTGCAGTTATCACACCACCTACTAGGCATTGCTTCATTAGGATTATATTTGTCTTTACTTCTGCACTTTACTTAATTATTTCTGCGGCAATAATTTGTATCATGAGTAGGGGATTTGCAAGTATCACACCACCTACTAGGCTTTGCTTCATTAGGATTATATTTGTCTTTACTTCTGCACTCAGATTTTCTGTGTCCTAATTTTCCACAGGAAAAGCATTTAATATTCATATTTTTGAATTTTGTATTCATCACATTATCTGCATCGTCACCTTGTTGTTGTTGACACTTTTCAGTTTCTTCAAAACTTCTTAATGCTACTTTAAATTCAGAAAAACTAACAGCTGTTTCTTTCTGCGTCACAACAGTAGAAAATGTCATATTCTAAAGGTAATCCTTTTAATAACATTGCTACAAGTAAACTGTCACTGATGGTTTCACCTGCTAGTTTCAATGAAGCTGCTGCCGTTTCAGCCCGTATCACGTAGTCGGTAATGGTTTCTTCAATGAATTTCTTGAGTGACGTCAGTTCTGTATACAAGGCAATAATTCTTGGCTTGCTACTGCCTAGATAATGTTCACGGAGAATCTTTAATGACTTCCTACCGTCATCTTTGGCATCTCGGATGATAAGGGAAAGACTTCTATCGTCGAGGTACTGGACTAGTTCTGCAAACACTTCAGCATTCTTCTCCGTCACCTCTGCACCATCTCCATCTTGATTAACGACATCGAGAAGTTTTTGAAGTCTTAAATGGCCTAAGAACTTCACTTCCCACAACTCATACTTGCTTTCATCACCATCAAACACCAACCTGTGCCTGGGCCCATAACCTGTTAAAGTTACAGTGTTCATTTTTGGTGGATATCAACGAAATATGATGCGAGAGGCTCAGACAATGACACAAACGATGTTGCTCTTTCCAGTATATTTTCGGGACCTTCCGTAATAACAAAACAAACATAACATGCACATTCAAAGTGGCGCTTTATTCCACAACTAACACAAAATATTATACAACATATTCACATAAATATGGGATAACCTAGTTTATATCTAACACATTAGACGCAGGATAATTTGTGATGCTTTTTTTTCCGCGTCTTATATGCCGGCAAATACGGTATTGCATTTTTTTTTTTTATGGGAATTAGCCCACCCAGGCACAGGTCACTGACCCACATTGGGGCCTAGTGGGCGAAAATGCAATAATAATAATAATAATAATAATAATAATAATAATAATAATAATAAAGAACCATAAAGAAATACAAATTGAAAAAAAAAAATTGTGAGAAACAATATGCAGTGAACCCTCACTTTACGCGGTTAATTCAACCTACGGCGGCCCGCATAAAGTGAGAAACGCGTAAAGTGAACAACATAACATATGGGATTAATTGAAATAGAGACCGGGCCGATCCCCAAACTCCACTTTTTCAGATACAATACCTACGTTTAGGTTTTTTAACACTTACATTAGTAGAAAAGATGGCTGGGCACACGGGGATGGGGGGTTGGTTCCGAGGCAGAGGGCAGATTATTGGCCCTCAACTGTATCACTTGTATCAATTGTATCACTATCCACCACAGAGGCTTGCAGGGCCTCTTTGTCAAACCCCTCAAAGTCCATATCCTCACTATCATTATCACTATCACTGACTTGGGCCGGCTGGTGAAGAACTTGGTAATGTTTTGATGACTGGGCGACCTTGTGCGCACCCTGCTCGTGCCGCTCTCCACGTAAAAGGGTACACATACCGCGGAAAGTGAGCATTCTGGTTTCGGCAGGGTACCGCGTAAACGTGGAAACGCGTAAAGTGGGACCACGTAAAGCGAGGGTTGACTGTACAGTATATATGTTGATTCCCTTCTTCTCTCAAATGCCCGAGAACTTCAGCTCATTGTCAACGTACACACCTAGGCCCTTTTCACATTCAGTCTCAATTAATGAAGTTTCTTCGTCTCATTGGGACATATGATACGCCTCCTTACCGTTTATACGCCCCAGGTGCAGCCTTTTACACTTAGTTACATTGAATCTTAGCAGCCATTTCTTCGGCTATTCTTGAAATTCACAGATGTCCTTCTGCAGCTCTTCACAGTCTGCTTGGTTCTTAACTTCCCGAAATAACTTGGCATCATCCGCAAACATTTGGATGGAGGAATGTACAGCGTCAGGCATGTCATTTATGAAGCAAACAAACAACGGCGGGCCCAATACACTGCCCTGTGGCACCCCGCTTATGACGGGAACACATGATGATTTCATGCCATTAATCACCACACTGCTTGCAGTCATGGAGAAAGTCTCCGATCCTTGCTAGGACATTTCACCGAATCCTGTACCCTTCCAGTTTAATTTTCAGCCTTTCTTGGGGTCCACTGTTGAAAGCTTTGGCAAAATATAGGTAAATTTTGTTGATATTACCACCCTGTTCCAGAATATGGGTCCAAATATCCAATACCTTGAGTACAGTATACAGTGGGGTATGCTATAACGAACGGATCCTACTACGAATATTCCTATAACGAACGGTTTTACCTATAAAATTGAGAATGCTATAACGAACGCAACTCCTACAACGAACGCGGATGAATACCGGACTATTTCGCCTGGCGCATGAATATTGTTGTACCGCGACCCACAACAAGAGCGTCAGGCGCCATCTTTGTCTCATTGTGTAGCCAGTGCACTACTGTTATTGTTGAAATTTCGTCTTTTGATGTGGAAATTCGCGTTATTTGTATAACTATTTTGTTATACAAGTATACAATTGTAACAATGAGTCGTCCAAAGCAAGTGAGAAAGCTAATAACCCTTGAAACTAAGAAAGAAATTATAAAGAAACGTGAGAATGGAAGAAGCATTGCGAAACTTAGTGATGAATATGGGATGGCTAAATCGACTATATGTACGATTTTGAAGAATAAAGAGGAGTTAAAAACTGTGCAAGTGGCTAAGGGAATCTTTAGACTTAGCAAAGCAAGGTGTAATGTGATTGAAGAGATGGAAAATTTACTCTTAGTGTGGATAAAGGAGAAAGAAATGGCAGGTGGTAACATTAGTGAAGCTATAATTTGTGAGAAGGCTAAACAATTGTTTGAGGACCTTAAAGCCAAGACTCCCAGTGGAAGTGATAGTGCTGTGCCAGTGTTTAGGGGTACTGTACCTGCATGCTGAATAACACTAAGGTAAGATAAAGTAACGTATTTTTTACATTTTCCACAGAATTTTTTCAGTGTTAAGCGGTTGTATTTGGGGGCCTGGAACGGATTAATCCTATAACGAACGATTGCTATAACGAACGAGGTTCTGGAACCAATTACGTTCGTTATAGCATACCCCACTGTAGTCTCAATTTACGAGGTCAATTGAACCCGTGGAGGTCCGCGTAAAACGAGAAATGCATAAACGAAATAACAGAACATATGGGATTAATTGAAATAGAGACTGGGCCGACCCCCAAACTACACTTTTTCAGACACAATACGTACCTTGTAGTAAAAATAACATCTTAATTTTATGATGGTATGCACACACAATTAATAATTAAGAGAAATACAGTTGCCGGTTAATGTCCATTCAAATAATGGACTCAACTCCCCCCCCCCCCTTCTTCCAATGCTCACTGGCTCCTCCCTCTCTGAGAAATGTTTGGGTTAAAACACTAGGTTTTAAGGTTTAGTAATAAAAAATACCTCAGACTAAAGTTAGGATAATATAATTGACATTGTTGGATTCCTTGCAAGACAAGAAATATTTTGAATATAAACGTCATGTATTTTGCACAAAAGAAAAAATTTTTGCTCTTTCTAATAAAATTCTTAAATTAGATCTAAAATTTGTATGTCTAATGCAAATTTTAGGATGTTTACATTTAAAATAATCACCATCTTATAAGAATTCCAGCAATGTAAATTATATTCTGGCCGGGTAATTTGTATGAATTTTATGAGCTAAAAACAAATATCTTCAGTAAATAAACAAATTATACTTCACCCAGACACTATCTGTCAATCAAAATACCCCACCTCCCGCCCCCTCCCCCTCTTCCCACGCTTGCTGGGTCCCTCCCTCCCTCCCTCCCTCCCTCCCTCCCTCCCCCCTCCTCCTCCCTCCCTCCCTACCCCCACCTTCCCTCCCTACCAGAGAAATGTTTGGGGAAAAACAGTATGCTTACATTTTTAGTAATAAATAATACCTCAGACTAAAGTTAGGATAATATAATTGACATTGCTTGATTTCATGCAAATAATCACCATCTTATAAGAATTCCAGCAATGTAAATTATATATTTTATTAGCTAAAAACAAATATCTTCAGTAAATACACTAATTATACTTCACCCGCGTAAATGATGAAATTTACCGAGTAATTAAAACATTTCATTCTGGCAAGGTGCCGCGTAAATGACCAAATGCTTAAACAAAAACCGCGTAAATCCAGACTATACTGTAATTGTGTTAAGCAGGAGTGCCGTGGCATAAAACCGTGTTGGCTATCCTTTACAAGGTTGTTTCGTCGTAGATGTTCCATCATGGCATCTCTTATAATGCTCTCAAGTACTTTACATACTATGCTGGTTAGGCTCACTGGTCTATAGTTATTCGTGGAGTGACGATCGCCGTTTTTGAAGATAGGACTCACATAAACCATTTGCCAATCACTGGGGACCTTTTGTTCATCCAGGCATTTACAGAACAGGATCTAAAGGGACTCAGCAAGCTCATTGCACAACTCCCTTGGCACTCTGGGATGCACCATGTCTGGGCTGGGACTCTTATGAACCTTTAACTTTGACATTTTGTTTCTTATAACCTCTTCTGTGAACACAATGTGGGTTAGTGCTATGTTGAACCGTCTGTCCTCAAACGCAGGAAGATTAAGCGCATCCTTTCTTGTGAACACCGAGGAAAAGAAGCTGTTTAATGCCTCAGTTTTGTCCTGGCTAGAATCTGCGTAGCTACCATCTTCATGCCTCAGATCTGACACTCCAACTCGCATTTTTAATTTTGACTTTGCATAGTGGTAAAACGCCTTTGGGTTTGACTTGACCTCGCTTGCAACCAGCCTCTGGAACTTCTTTTCAGCCCTTCTACACTCTGACTTTGCTTGGTTTCTGGCTCTTGCATACATCTTCCTGTCCTGCTCATCGTTTGACCTAACCCACGCCTTGAATTTCTGGGTTTTCTTCTTAACTTTGTCGACCGCCACATGGTTCATGTGTAGGGGTCTCCTTGTATTCCTAGAGGCACTGGGTTTGGTCTTGGGTATATATTTCTCGATCAAATGGTTCAATTTTCTAGCTATGATATTTATTTTATAAATATTTCATGCAAAAATCTCAGTGTTGTAGAGATGTCTGTTTTTCATAAATATTTCAAATCAGAGGCATTTAATTTGTAATTTGAGGATAGCGTTTATTTATCATTTGTGCAATGCCTCTAGTTATCAGAAGAGGATAAAGGTGTTGTCTAGTTCTTGGAACTGGGAACACCATTACACTCATGTTAATTGTCACTTTAAGATTCGGTGGCATGCATCTTACTCATATATGGTGAGAATGTAAGCATTAATTTCTTAGTGTGAACATTGATTCCTTATAATAGAACATATATAAAATAACACTAAAATGTTTTGCAGATTTGACAAGTTTAATGCCAAATACAACCCTGTTGGAGAGTCTCGACTGCGTGAGGTCTTCCTCAAAACTGACAACTACCTTAATGGAAGACATTTTGGTCATATAATAAAGGTAAGTGTTTCTCAGGTTTACTCATAACCAGTAAATTACACATACCATAATACTTGCTGCCATCACCATCACCTCCATTGCCACCAATTTTACTTCTATTATCATCACACTCGGTGCCATAATCCTTCACTGTTATCACCATCACTATAACCCTCACCACCTTCACTCTTACTACCTTCACTACCTCCACCTTCAATATTACACCCATGATGAAAAGGTAGACTTGAAATATACAAAAGGTTAAACCAAGTTGAATACTCAAATTTTCATTAAATAGCATTAAAGGCTACTAAATATATAGATGAATTATTATTAACTTATCCATTGGGCAAGAACAATTGTAAAACTACAATTCCCTCCTTTGTGTAATATCAGAAATGGACTTTTATATATTTGTGTGACATAAACCTTTGTTTACTTTTTTGTAGGAAGTAATGTTTGACCTGGAGGAAAGCAAGTATCAGAATGCTGAATTGAGGCTTTCAATATATGGGAAGTCAGCTGATGAGTGGGATAAACTGGCACACTGGGCTGTAGAGCACAATGTGCACTCGGAGAATGTGCGCTGGCTCATCCAGGTGCCACGCCTTTAGTGAGTACAATATACTGTCTCTAGCTTATTCATTTATATACTGTGTCTTCTTATTCTATATATATTTCAGTTGCATTTTTAGTTGAATTCCATTCACCATGCAGCAGCTATCATTAATGTACTACTCAATTTGAATATTCTAGAATGTTAAAACATACCTATATTTGGCAACTGGGTGCTGATTTCATGATTGCCCCCTCACCTGTCACAACCCTCACCCTTAAAAGAGCAAAATTAAAATGTGTGAGTTTACCCTCAAGTCCACTCCATGCTTTGTTATTAAACAAAGCACAGCGTGAACTTGAGGGTAGACTCACATTTTCAATACATTAGTTTCTGATTATTTGTGAGAAGATTTTCCCATTACAGGTTGACTATCAAAAATCCGGCAACCTCGGGACCTGAGGAGTACCGGATTTTCGAAAATGCCGGAAAACTGATGGTTATATTTGCTGTATAAGTTTAACAGAAAATGACTACCTGTACAGTCCTTTAAAAAAGAAAATTAAACACTTAAGTTAGGATAATATAATTGACATTGCTGGATTCCTTGTAAGACCAGGAATATTTTGAATATAAATGTCATATATTTTGCATAAAAGATAACATATTTACTCAGAGTAAACATAATATCTAAAATTTGTATGTCTAATGCAAAATCCATGATGTTTATATTCAAAATGATCATCAAATTGTAAGAATTCCAGCAATGTAAATTATATTCTGGCCGGGTAATGTGTATGAATTTTATGAGCTAAAACAAATATCTTCAGTTAATAAAAAAAAAAATATTCTTCACGACACTATCTGTCAGTCAAAGTACCCCAACTTGCCTCCCCCCCTCTTCCAATCGGGCCAGATGGTCGGTCGGTCCCAACCCTCCCCCCACCCCCCACCTTCCATCCCTACCAGAGAAATGTTGGGTGAAAAACCTAATTTTAACTTTTAGTAATAAATAATACTGTACCTCAAACTAAAGTTAGGATAATATAATTGACATTGTTGGATTCCTTGTAAGACCAGGGAATATCTTGAATATAAATGTCGTATTTTGCACAAAAGATAACATATTTATTCAGAGTAAACATTATATCTAAAATTTGTATGTCTAATGCAAAATCTATGATGTTTATATTCAAAATGATCATCAAATTGTAAGAATTCCAGCAATGTAAATTATATTCTGGCCGGGTAATTTGTATGAATTTTATGAGCTAAAACAAATATCTTCAGTTAATAAAAAAAAGAATATTCTTCACACCGTGCCAGATGGTCGGTCAGTCCCTCCGTCCCCCCTACCCCCCACCAACCCTCCCTACCAGATGTGTGGGAAAACCAGAATATTTACCTTTTTAGTAATAAATAATACCTCAAACTAAAGTTAGGATAATATAATTGACATTGCTGGATTCCTTGTAAGACCAGGAATATTTTGAATATAAATGTCATATATTTTGCACAAAAGATAACATATTCACTCAGAGTAAACATTATATCTAAAATTTATATGTCTAATGCAAAATCTATGATGTTTATATTCAAAATGATCATCATATTGTAAGAATTCCAGCAATGTAAATTATATTCTGGCCGGGTAATTTGTATGAATTTTATGAGCTAAATAAAAAAAAAAAAATATTATACTTCACCGCGTATATGAGTAAATGAACCGCGTTAAGTGAAAGTTCGGTTCTGGCGAGGCACCGCGTATGTGAGAAATCACGTTAAGTGAAACCGCGTAAAGCGGGGTAATACTGTGTATATATATATATATATATATATATATATATATATATATATATATATATATATATATATATATATATATATATATATATATATATATATATATATATATATATATATATATATATATATATATATATATATATATATATATATATATATATATATATATATATACATATACATATACACATATACATACAGTCAACCCTCACTTTACGCGGTTAATTCAACCCACAGGGTACCGCGGAAAGTGAGAAACGCGTAAAGTGAACAACATAACATATGGGATTAATTGAAATAGAGACCGGGCCGACCCCCAAACTCCACTTTTTGACGACACACAACTATGTTGTAGTAAAAATATTGTCTTAACTTTATGATGGTATGCACACACAGTTAATAATCAAGAGAAATATCAATAATATTAGGTTTTTTAACACTTACATTAGTAGAAAAGATGGCTGGGCACACGGGGATGGGCGGTTGGTTCCGAGGCAGAGGGCAGATTATTGGCCCTCACCTGTATCACTTGCAGGGCCTCTTTGTCAAACTACTCAAAGTCCATATAAGTCCATATCCTCACTATAATTATCACTATCGCTGACTTGGGCCGGCTGTGGTGGGTGGCGGGTGAAGAACTCGGTAATGTTTTGATGACTGGGCGACCTTGTGCGCACCTTGCTCGCGCCGCTTACACAACATGGCGGGAGAGATGGCTGGAGGTTTGGATCCAAAAATGGCGCGGCTCGCCAGTCGCTCTCCGCGTAAAGGGGTACACGCACCGCGGAATGTGAGCATTCCTGTTTCGGCAGGGTACCGCGTAAACGTGGAAACGCGGAATGTGGGACCGCGTAAAGCCAGGGTAGACTGTATATATATATATATATATATATATATATATATATATATATATATATATATATATATATATATATATATATATATATATATATATATATATATATATATATATATATATATATATATGCTGAGATAATGCCGTGCCTTGCCAAAGCTGAACTTTCACTTAACGCGGATTTTTTCCACATATACGCCGTGAGTGTCCGAGACGCTATTTTTAGATTTGCCCCACCCGCCACCCTGCCTGACTGCCTGTTTTAGCTCATAAAATTCATACAAATTACCAGGCCAGAATATAATTTACATTGCTGGAATTCTTATAATTTGGTGATCATTTTGAATATAAACATCATTTATTTTGCTTTAAACTTACAATTTTTAGA
>NW_024722002.1:0-15289 GCF_018991925.1 Homarus americanus | reverse complement strand
TGTTGTACTTCGTTCGGTTACGTATTACTACGTTTGAAAACTTTGCATTTGCATAATCTAAACGTGGACCTTTGGAATTACAGTGGATGGGGGTACGGTGGATGGAATTGCGTTGGATGGGGTACGGTGGATGGGAATTACGGTGGATGGGGTGCGGTGGATTTGGTGGTTTGTGGATGGGGGTACGGTGGATGGGTTACGGTGGATGGGGTGCGGTGGATGGGGTACGGTGGATGGGGAGTACGGTGGATGGGGTGGTGGTGGGGTACGGTGGATGAGATTGGTGGATGGGGTGCGGTGGATGGAATTGCAGTGGATGGGGGTACGGTGGATGGGGATTTACGGTGGATGGGGTACGGTGGATGGGGGTCGATTGGATGGGGGTGGTGGGGACTGTCGGTGTGGATGGGGGTACGGTGGATGGGGTACGGTGGATGTGTGGTAGATTGCAGTGGATGGGGTACGGTGGATGGGGTACGGTGGATGGGGGTACAGTGTGGATGGGGTACGGTGGATGGGGATATGGTGGATGGGGTGCGGTGGATGGGGTGCGGTGGATGGGGTACGGTGGATGGGATGCGTTGGATGGGTTATGGTGGATGGGGGATTTGCGGTGGATGGATTGCGGTGGATGGAATTTGCGGTGGATGGGGGTACGGTGGATAGGTACGGTGGATGGGTACGTGGATGGGGAATTGCGGTGGATGGGTACGGTGGATGGGGTGCGGTGGATGGGATGCGGTGGATGGGGTACGGTGGATGGGGGAATTGCGATTGGATGGGTGCGGTGGATGGAATTTTGGTTGGATGGGGGTTCAGTGGATGGGGTACGGTGGATGGGGGTGCAGTGGATGAATTTTGATGGTGGGGTAGGTGGATGGGGGTACGGTGGATGGGGGGTACGGTGGATGGAGTGTACGGTGGATGGGGGGCGGTGGATGGGGGGTACGGTGGATGGGGGTACGGTGGATGGGGGTACGGTGGATGGAATTGCGGTGGATAGGTACGGTGGATGGGGGGTACGGTGGATGGGGGTACGGTGGATGGATGTGCAGTGGATGGGGGTGCGGTGGATGGGGTGCGGTGGATGGGGGTGCGGTGGATGGGGGTACGGTGGATGGGAGTACGGTGGATGGGGTACGGTGGATGGGTACGGTGGATGGGTACGTTGGATGGGGTACAGTGGATGGGGTGCAGTGGATGGTGCGGTGGATGGGGTGGTGGATGGGGTGCAGTGGATGGGGGTGCGGTGGATGGAAATTGCGGTGGATAGTAGTGGATGGGGTGGTGGATGGGATATAATTGGATGGGGTGCGTTGGATGGGGTGGTGGATGAAATTTCGGTGGATGGGGTGCGTTGGATGGGGTGCGTTGGATAGAATTTTGGGGTGGATGGGATGTGGTGGAGTTATTTACGGTGGATGGGGTGCGGTTGGATGGGGTGCAATTGGATAGAATTTTTGGTGGATCGTTAGTTGGATGGGGTGCAGTGGATGGGGTGTAGTTGGATGGGGTTGCGGTGGATGGGGTTTTGGTGGATGGGGGTATGTTGGATGGGTACGGTGGATGGGGGTGCGGTGGATGGGGTATGGTGGGTGCAGGTGGATGGGGGTACGGTGGTGGATGGGGTGTGCGGTGGATGGGGGTACGGTGGATGGGGAATTTTAGTGGATGGGGGTACGGTGGATGGGGTACGGTGGATGGGGTACGGTGGTGATTGCAGTGGATGGGGTACGGTGGATTAATTTGGTGGATGGGGTGCGGTGGATTAGTTACGGTGGACTGGGTATATGGTGGATGGGGGTGCGGTGGATGGGGTGCGGTGGATGGGGTACGGTGGATGGGGTACGGTGGATGGGGTGCGGTGGATGGGGTACGGTGGATGGGGATGTGGTGGATGGGGAATTTCGGTGGATGGGTAGTACGGTGGATGGGGGTGCGGTGGATGGGGTTCACGGTGGATGGGGTACGGTGGATGGGGTTACGGTGGATGGGGTTACGGTGGATGGGAATTGGATGGGTGCATTGGATGGGAATTTTGGTGGATGGGGTGGGTGGATGGGGGTACGGTGGATGAGTTTTCGGTGGATTGTGGGTGGATGAGGAATTGCGGTGGATGGGGGGTGCGGTGGATGGGGGTGCGGTGGATGGGGTGCGGTGGATGGAATTTGCGGTGGATGGGGTGCGGTGGATGGGGAATTACGGTGGATGGGGTACGGTGGATGGGGGTGGATGGGGAATTGTTGGATGGGGATGTGGTGGATGGGGTACGTTGGATGGGATTGCAGTGGATAGGTTTGGTGGATGGGGTGGTGGATGGGGTACGTTGGATGGAAATTTACGGTGGATGGGGATAGCTATGGTGGATGGAATTACGGTGGATGGAAATTTGGTGTGGATGGAAGTTTACGGTGGATGGGGTGCGTTGGATGGGATGTAATTGGATCTACGGTGGATGGGGAATTGCGGTGGTTAGGTTTGGTGGATGGGATGTGGTGGATTGGATTACGGTGGATGGGGGTAGGTGGATGGGGTACGATTGGATGGGGTACACGTTTGGATTAGGGGTACGGTGGATGGGGGATTTTACGGTGGATGGGGATTAGTGGATGGGGAATTTTGGTGGATGGGTGCGTTGGATGGGGGATTGGTGGGGTGCAGGATGGGTACGGTGGATGGGATATGGTGGATGAAGGTGGATGGGGTGCGGTGGATGGGGGGTACGGTGGATGGGGTACGTTGGATGGGGATTTTGATTGGATGGGGTGGGTGGTGGTTTGGGTGTGGATTGGGGTACGGTGGATGGGGGTACGGTGGATGGGGAATTGCAGTGGATGGGGTATGGTGGATGGGGTATGGTGGATGATGGGGGTAAGGTTGGATGGGGTACGGTGGATGGGGGTAAGGTGGATGGAAATTTTGGTGGATGGGGGTACGGTGGATGGGGATATGGTGGATGGGGGTACGGTGGATGGGGGATATGGTGGATGGGGAATTACGGTGGATGGGGAATTTGCGGTGGATGGGGTACGGTGGATGGGGGGTACGTTGGATGGGGGATATGGCGGATGAAATTACGGTGGATGGGGATATGGTGGATGGGGAATTTGCGGTGGATGGGGGCTGATGGATGGGGGTACGGTGGATGGGGATATGGTGGATGGGGTACGGTGGATGGGGAATATAATTGGATGGGGTACTGTGGATGGGGGTACGTTGGATGGGGATTTGGTGGATGGAATTTTACGGTGGATGGGATATAGTGGTGATGGGGTACGGTGGATGGGGTATGCGGTGGATGGGGTACGGTGGATGGGGTACGGTGGCTAGGAGGTTACGGTGGTGGGGAAGCACGGTAGCTGGGGAATACGGTGGCGGGGAGTGAGGTTCGGTGGCGGGGGTGAGGTTCGGTGGCGGGGAAGTGAGGTTCGAGTGACTGGGGATCGGTGGCTGAGGGAGGGTGTACAGTGGTGGTTGAGTATTAATCGTGCTGGTGACGATTTGAAGAAATACGTGACGGTCGGAGTGAGACAGCCCACTTATAATACACTAACAGAGAGAGCTGGTCTAAACAGTGTCATGGTATAAAGAGGCGATGGTCTAAACAGAAGGGAATTGGTCTAAACACTGCCATTCAACAGCTCGAGCCACCCATCACATTTTCATTTAAAAGAGCAAGTTAATGAAACGATGCATATTAAAATTCAATTACAGTAAATCAACATGAAATTGAATCTCGTAAATATAAATTACAAAGACTGTTCTGGGAAATAAGTTTTTTGTTCATTTCGGCGACACATTATACAGCACTGAACACATACATTTGACACAGATATTGCCTTTTTTTATCTGGATGTACAGTTGACTCCATTTATAACTAGTACAGTGGTTGGCGTGTTGTGTGAGATGTGGCACCACTGTTGTTTTATCTGTTAGTTAACCTTGCAGAATGGGGAGAACTCATACCCTCTACCAGACCAATGATAAATATGCAGTCTCCCTTTCCGCCTATCTGTAAATATACGTATTTCTGGTAGAAAGGTTTAATATAGTAAAACGTCATTGGCTCCTATCTGTTGGGTGTAGTCGGTGGGCACATCACCCTGACCTTACATAGCTGTCTATCAAACGTAGTCTGCTTCCAAGGATGAGCTTCAGCAACTGGACAAAGTATGAAGGCGTTAGCTGAGAACAGACGCCTCTTATTATGTTAACATTAACTCAATAAAGCGAATTAAAACTTGGTTGTGTTAAACCTCAGGCTTGAAACTCATAAACAGGGCTGACTAAGATGGGCCTCATAAGGCAAGATGGATAGGCAGGTTGGCGTTCCTAGCATAGCTAGCATATGGTCCTATACCCTACCCTACCTATACCCTACTACCCTACTTGCCCTACCCTGCCCCTACCCCATCCCTTCCTTCAGCCTCAATATCCAAACTAGTCTGGAATACACAAAACCAACATGGAGCTTTTGTCCATGCTCGATAACTCCAAATGTTGTCCGTGTGTCAAATATAAAAATTAAACTCCATTTCAGCATGCTTCTTCTTTGCTTAGAACTCATTAACTCCGGCGTGAAGTGTCCATGTCCTAAAAATTCAACTCCATTACAACTAATATTGACATTTCTTAGCTTCGAAACATGACTGTGTATCGTGTTGGGAAGGACAGGTGAGGAGGGCAGGGGATCGATTTATAGTGTCATTTAACGTCGAGCCTAAATAGCAGCGGCTTTGACGGTGGGTTAGCATGACTGAACAGGCTTAACTTTGGCTCTATAACAAGCATAACATTCAATCACCAGTCGCCAACAGCAGTCAGACTAACAACAACTTCTGTGTGATTTTCTTTCTTTCTTTCTTTCTGAGTATGAATTAAAGGTTGAAAAATATTATCAGTATTTGAAATAACTAATAAGAAAGCACTGTCAAAATCTATGCTATATTTGGTCTTTATAATTGTCCTGTGTGTTAATGGGGGACAGTTATATACTACCATCAACTTTGTGGTCATGGGTTATTAACTATTCTGTGGTCATGGGTCAATATTTTGTTATAAGGTCATGGGTCGTTAACTTTATTCTGTGGTCATGGGTCAGTATCTGTTATAAGGTATATTGGGTCATTAACTGTTTGTGGTCATGGGTCAATATTTTTTATTTAGGTCATGGGTCATTAACTTTTTTTTGTGGTCATGGGTCAATATTTATAGGTCATGGGTTAATAATTGGTCTATGGTCTGTCACAACAACTGGGTTCGTACTTTAATGCTATATAAATTCTAATGAATCACGTGGACAGTATTTAAGTATCTGTTTACGCCTCCTTTCCACCTCCTTATCCTCTTCCTCCACCTCCACCCACCGTTATCCTCTTCCTACACTCTCTTCCTTACTCACGCTATACCCCACTCCTGATCCTCCACCTCCACCCTCCCTTATCCTCCACCCACTCCTTCCTCCATCTCCACTCCTTACCCTCCTCTCCCTCCAACCATTAAAACGTTCTCGCGAACTTCTCTATAAATCTGTAACACATAACAGAGGTCTTTACTCCTGACTTGCTCTGCTATCAGAGGGCTATTGATTACGTCTTCGGTTAGGTCAGGTCAGGTTGGGTCAGGGATTAGGTCAGGTCAGGTTAGGTTAGATAATCAGTTTACGTGTTAGCTACTTAATCAAAAAAAAAAATTATTGAAAAATTAAGTCATAAATTTAAAAAGCACTTTTAATTACTCATAAGCACATTGACTATTGTCTAAATTAGACTTTTTATTTGTTGGATAATGAAATGGGGAATATTGGTGTTTCAGCGTCGTACAATAAGTTTGTTTTTGTGAAATATGAAATTATAGATGCCTCACATGGCTCGGTCGGTGAAGCCGACAATTTCGATCTCTTTTACCGACAATTTTTGCTTAATACTGTTAACAAACTTACAGCAACAATATATCGAAGTACAGCCGTGTTAAAAACAAAAACAATAAAATTAAAAGACCTCTGTTCCTTATACTTTTTAGGTTAATACAATTTACAATGTTCCAATCGTGCTTCTTATGGTAAAGTTGTCAATATCAGCACAAGACAATGATCATTATAAACAGTTTGTGAATAAAATACATCATACTTTCAGACACATCACTCTACTGCACCTGATCTACAGTCGGTTCAGAGGTCAACATTCATCCTCCCTCCTAACTCTAACCATGATTTATATAAATAACTTGTGAACTTGACCATGACCTCTCAAAATGAACTCAGAACTATGCACAGCTGTGAAATTGTTTGAATGTATATGTCCAGGCATTCTGGGTGGGACAGAATATGAAAATAAACCTTAAAAGAATATCAAGAAAACATTTTTTTAGAGAACACGAATTAAATTATAAAAAAGTGTATGTTTTTGCGTCTTTCCATCACCTCGGAGGGACGCGTGTAGGGGTTGATTCTACACTCACTTCCCCGGCTTTTACATCCTGTAGCATGGTCTCTCCTCCTCCTCCTGGGCCAAAAATAAGGCCTCTCCTCCAGGGATTACCATTTTTCTAACTTTCTCAATGTGCAAACCCAGTTTGTGTTTGTTGTTGTGATGACCTAATTATCCAGCATGTTGTGTGAAGTTACCCAAATTCATCACGTATATGGATGATGTTTGATAGGACCGACTCGCTCGTAATGTGTTAAACATCAAACAAACTGCAAACCCTCTTTTACAGCAGACACGTATATAATATTCATAGAAATGGACAGTGTTGGCGATATGAATGGGCAGGTGGGCCGAGATTTATAGGTGAGCAATTTATATGGCGTGAAGGACAAAAAATCTAGAGAAAAATTAATATGAAAATAATCACCATGATAAAATTATACCTACAGCGCATTACACACACACACACACACACACACACACACACACACACACACGCACGCACGCACCTCTGTTTTTAATAACTAAGTTACATACGTGTATCAGTGACCAGGATTAAATCGTCTCCCAACCCCAATTAGGGTTCATGATCAAACTTGGATATGTAAACAAGGTGAATCAGAGTCCACGATCAGCTGTCACCGTGTAAACACAACATTGATCAGGTGATTTGTATAGCGCATTGTGGCAGGAACGTGGAGAGGCAGTTTCAATTAGTCATCCAGGTAGGCGACTCCTCCCTCCCCCAATACCCCCTCCTCCCTCCTTGTCTCCCCACTACCACTACCATCCTTCCTTTCCCACCTTCCTCCACCACCCTGCCCCCTCCCCTACCCCTTCCCCTCCCCTACTACCCTCCTCCCCCTACCCACCCTCTCCTCCCCCCCACCCTACCACCCTCTCCTCCCCCCACTACCACCCCTCTCACTTCCCCCACTACCCGCCTCTCCACTTCCCCACTACCACCCTCTCCACTCCCCCACTACCACCCTCTCACTCCCCCCACTACCCACCTCTACTCCCCCCACTACCACCCTCTCCTCCCCCACCACCCCTCTCCTTCCCCCTACCACCCCTCTCCTCCCACTACCACCCCTCTCACTTCCCCCACTACCACCTCTCCCTCCCCCCACACACCCCTCACTTCCCCCACTACCACCCCTCTCACTTCCCCTACTACCACCCCTCTCCCACTCCCCCACTACCCTCCCCACTCCCCTACCCACCCCTCTCCTTCCCCCTACCACCCCTCTCACTCCCCCACACCCCTCTCCTTCCCCCACCCTCTCCCCTCCCCTACCACCCCTCTCACTCCCCCCTGCCCACCCCTCCTCCCCACCCACCCCTCCCTCCCCCCCCTACCACCCCTCTCCTCCCCCCACCACCCCTCTCACTCCCCCACTACTACCCCTCTCCTCCCCCCACCACCCCTCTCTCCCTCCCCCTACCACCCTCTCACTTCCCCCTACCCACCCCTCTCCCTCCCCCCCCTACCATCCCCTCCCCTCACTCCCCCACTACCACCCCTCTCACTCCCCCTACCACCCCTCACTCCCCCCACTACCACCCTCTCCCTCCCCCACTACCCCTCCCCACTTCCCCCCCTACCACCCTCTCCCCTCCCCACACCACCCCTCTCCACTTCCCCTACTACGACCCCTCTCCTCCCCCACACACCTCTCACTCCCCAATACCACCCTCTCACTTCCCCTACTACCACCCTCTCATTCCCCCACTCACCCCTCTCCTCCCCCCACCACCACCCCTCCCACTCTCCCCCTCACCACCCTCTCCCCTTCCCCTACCCACCCTCTCCTCCCCCACTACCACCCCTCTCCCCCCTACCCACCCCTCTCCTCCCCTACCCCTCCCACTCTCCCCCTACCACCCCTCTCATTCCCCCATCACCCTCTCCTCCACTCAACTACTAATACAGGAATTCAGATGCCAGGACAAATAGGACTTCTACAGTTGACCCAAAATGAGATCCTTAATGAGAGGTTCCTGCAGTGTGGGTGTGGAGAGAACAAGTGTGGTGGCCGTGGAGTATGATGAGTGGGTTGAGGTTAGAGTTAGGTTAGGTTAGGTTAGGTTATACAGTTCGTGTATAGTACATGTTGAGCTGTTAGGGTATCTCAAGAGGCTTCAGTGTCAGGACCCCATCATGGACTAGGGAGGAACAACAGAGGGGAGGAGGTGATGGTGGGGAAGATAGTGGTAATTAGCGTGCCAGGGGCGTGGGTGTGGCAGGTAGGACGACGTAAATACACTCCAGACAGAGAACCATGCAGGGGGTCGGGGAGAATGGGTATGTAGGGGGAGAGGGGTGTGAGAGAGGGGGAAGGAGAGGTGGAGGAAGAAGGAGGAGAAGAGGGAGGAGAGTGAAGGGAGGGGAAGAGGGGAGGAGGGAAGAGGGGGAGGAAGAGGAAGGAGGGAAGGAGGTGGAGGAGAAGATGGGGAGAGGGAAGGGAGGGTAGGTGGAGGGAGGAGGTGTGGGGAGAGGGAGGAAGGGGAGGTGTGTGGGGAGGGAGGGTGGGGAGGAGGGAAGGAGGTGTGGGAGGAGGGAGGAGTGGGGAGAGGAGGGAAGGGGAGGTGTGGGAGGGAGGAGGGAATTAAGGGGAGGGAGGGAGGTGTGGGAGGAGGAGGGAGTGGGGAGAGAGAGGGAAGGGAGTGTGGGAGGAGGAGGTGGAGGAGTGGGGAGAGGAAGGGAGGAATGTGGGAGGGAGGAGGGTGGGGAGAGAGGGAAGGTGAGGAGATAAGGAAGATATAATTGCGTTGCCGACACGGTATAAAGGAGGCGGACGATAATAATAATGAAATAATACAATAATAATTTACAGGAAAGAGGAAGATTGTGCGAGGGTAGGGTGGGTTAGGAGTGGATTAGGGGTAGGGTAGGTTGGGTGGGAGTAGGGTAAGTTAGGGCAGGGGTGGGTGGGTTGGGGTTGAGGTAGGGTGGGGTGAGGTGGGAGTGGGTTGGGGTGAGGATTAGAGGTGGTGAGGAGTAGGTTAGAGTGGGGAGATTGGGGTAGGATTGGGGTGGGAGGCAAGTGAGGTGAGATAGGATGGGTTAGGTTAGGGTGGGTTAGGTTAGGGTGGGTTAGGGTAGAGTTAGGAATGGAGTGTAGGGTAGGGTAGGGTAGGTTAGGTTAGGTTAGGTTAGGTTAGGTTAGGTTAGGGGTAGGGTAGGTTTACACAATGATAAGTGCGTGTATCAGTATTTGTGTTTTTTAAGACAAGACACAATTTATTAGTCAATACTGGACTTAACCGAATTTAGAGGAGTAAGATAATAATAACCCACAATTAAAAGGAACTTGTGTGTCGTAATGTGTTAACAACCCTCAGGTAACATTAGTGAGGGTACTCAAACTGAAATTAATTAGAATGAAATCAAATGAACAGGTGCGAACGTAACACATCACCAATATTAACACACTAAGTAAAAGGCAACACGTGTATACTGTGTAACTTTATAAAGGTGTTACTGGGTATAGCAGGACTGTCAACTTCTCTTCACACTCACATCATGACGAGATCCATAACACAGACTCCGACATATATATCAGCTTTAAATCCCCTCCTTCCCTTCCTCCCCAACCTCCACCTCCCTCCCCTCCCCCCACGAGAGGAATTCCCCGGACACATGGACCTACGGTTTAAAATCCAGCCGAGGAAACGACTGTCTGGGCTCGCGATGCCTTGAATACTAATTTCTGACAGATTGAGACGTAACATCATTTGTGATTTCTGACAAGTTAAGAGTAATATCGGTAAGGGCTGAGGTAGAGTATTTTCTGTATTGATATAATCTGGGTCTCCAAAGTTCAGTCAAGTCTAGTGCATGATCCAACACATGCTAATAGTAATAAACCGTAATTAACCGGTGTAATTTTTTATACTCCCCGTCCAAAGTCACCCACTGTACCTACTTCAAAAATATCTCTATGTTCTTCATCTATAATAATAAAAATAAATGTGTGTTGTGTGTGTGGTGTGTGTGTGTGTGTGTGTGTGTGTGTGTGTGTGGTGTGTGTGTGTGTTGTGGTGTGTGTGTGTGCGTGTTGTGGTGTGTGTGTGTGTGTGTTGTGGTGTGTGTGTGTGTGTGTGTGTTGTGGTGTGTGTGTGTGTGTGTGTGTGTGTGTGTGTGTGTGTGTGTGTGGTGTGTGTGTGTGTGTGTGTGTGTGTGTTGTGGTGTGTGTGTGTGTGTGTGTGTGTTGTGTGTGTGTGTGTGTGTGTGTGTGTTGTGTGTGTGTGTGTGTGTGTGTGTGTGTGTGTGTGTGTGTTGTGGTGTGTGTGTGTGTGTGTGTGTGTGTGTGTGTGTGTGTGTGTGTGTGTTGTGGTGTGTGTGTGTGTGTGTGTGTTGTGGTGTGTGTGTGTGTGTGTGTGTTGTGTGTTGTGTGTGTGTGTGTGTGTGTGTGTGTTGTGTGTTGTGTGTGTGTGTGTGTGTTGTGGTGTGTGTGTGTGTGGTGTGTGTGTGTGTGTGTGTGTGTGTGTGTGTGTGTGTGTGTGTGTGTGTGTGTGTGTGTGTGTGTGTGTGTGTGGTGTGTGTGTGTGTGTGTGTGTGTGTGTGTGTGTGTGTGTTGTGGTGTGTGTGTGTGTGTGTGTGTGTGTGTGTGTGTTGTGTGTTGTGTGTGTGTTGTGTGTGTGTGTGTGTGTGTGTGTGTGTGTGTGTGTGTGTGTGTGTGTGTGTGTGTGTGTGTGTGTGTGTGTGTGTGTGTGTGTGTGTGTGTGTGTGTGTGTGTGTTGTGTGTGTGTGTGTGTTATTTCTAAATTACAATGTGTTATTAGGTTATAAAGATAAGAACATTGAATGGGTTATTGTTACGCGCTGCTCTGCTGTAAGACTATTGTAATAGGTTGAAGAGATCGTCTAAGACACCACCGTGAAGGTGCACAAGATTCATGTACAGGATAATAAAGGCTGGAGTAACTCTCCTCTCACCTGGGGAGGGCACTTGTGGGAGGTTGTTTACAAGATGTTTATGAGCCGCAGAGTAATGTCATGGCCGCTGGCCAGAGCCAGCCGTGTTGGCCACGCGTTTTAGTAACTTAATTTTCCCCTGGCCATTGGACCTCCAGAGTCCCTGATTTATACATTTGGACTAATCAGGGAAGGGCCGCCCCATTAAAGCGAGTTACTAGGAAGCGATATTGTTAAATTTGGGAAATGCGACAGTGGGCAGGGCATGAAGGACACGGGCATGGCCCTCAGTGCTGGCACCTACATTACCGGGCATGTGTCACTTGGCACTGCATTTTCATACCTTTAATTAAGAATAACTCTCCAAGGATTGCATATAGAGATTCAATTTAATCTAAGAAACTATTTTCTTACGATCTCATTCTCTGTTGAGGCGTTTATATACCAATTATAAGACATTTATTGGAAACGTATATTTAATTTACCTCGAGTGACGATACTAGAACTCTCCTTACATATATATATACTGAGAGAGAGAGATAGAGAGGGGAGAGAGAGGGGAGAGAAGATTTAAAAACACACCTTACCTTATATTGTGGCGACGATAGCGTGAATCCTGCAGCACAACAGCAACATTGCCCTCACTCGGTGATGTTGAGAAGTTTCCCTCGAAGTTCTGGAAATGTGCTGAAATAAATAAATAATAAATAAATAAATAAATATATTCTCAAACAAATACACAAATATGTACACACAAATACGCAAATATATACATAAACACACACACACCTACAACAGAATATTAACAGAGCCGACGGCCTATAAAACGACCCTACCATCTCTCACCCATAAAGTAAAATGTCACAAGCTTTGAACAAGAGCCCAAATGTTTAAGATTCACAGGAAAAACAGCTGAAGTGACTAGTGTGGAGGAGGTTTGCTCTCTCTTGAGTAAGAATCAGTGACGTGTGTTTCTGCCAGGCTCACACACAAAGCCTTTCTTCTTTAAAGGGAAAAATTTGTTTTACGCTACACTACCCACGAGGCTGGGCTGCTACGACGCTCCTCCTGCCCACCCATAAGATCAAAGGAAACATCTCAAGTGTTTTGGAAGTAAAATAAAATATAACACATTAGAAATAACAATAATAAATATAAACACAACACAAAAATGACAAAAAAACGATGGGTCAATATTTGCCGGAGACTTATCCAGGTAAGTGAATACCTTAAGCAAACACTGATACGTCCAGCCATACTCTCTCCGGCCACGACTACAGTGACGTAAAAAAATCTCCCATTGATTAATTGTGTAAACATTGAACTTTTCAGACATTTACCACAAGGCTCAAAACCTGAGGTGGAGGGGGAATGAGAGGAAGTGAGGGAATGAGAGGGAATGAGTGGGGATTGAGGGTGGGTGGGAGTGAGGGGTAAGAACAGTGATTCTTCTGGAGGTTGGCAAACATGAGGGAAACAATATACTGTCTGTTGGGACGGAAATAGAGGAGATATAATGGTGACGGTGTGTAGGTTTAACATAGTGTACAGTTACGTGCACACATATACACACACGTACGCGTTTAGAAGCTTTAAACACACTCACGGACAAACATGAAAATATACGCAACATATGTACATCTCAACGCCTAAAATATCTTTGTTGCCCTTGTGGTGCCGTGGTAGCGCCCCTGTTCAAAAGCTGAGGTCCGGTTTGGATTCCTGACTAGTGTGGTATTGTTTGAGCATGTGTGTGTGTGTGTGTGTGTGTTTCGCGGATAACACGTGATGTATTATATTTTATTCCATTATTTGTGAGGCGTACTTCTCGTGTCTAAATTATCATAGGAGCTTAAATTTTGCCCGCAACCAATAAGATCATGAGTAAAATTAATCGTCTTTCAGTAAGCTGTACAGTACATTCTTCCACAAAGAAGACAAAAATATAAATAATAATGATTAATGCTTTAATATAAAGATGAAAAGTTGATTATTATTTCTTTCAGTAATGTATCGGGCCGGTATATATCACCGACAAGTTAGGTAAACAGAGCATTAGAAACAAGTTATTTCACGGTTCATTCCTACACTGCGACAAACTTAGGCGAGTACAGCGTCTGGCTGAACAACTTGTGTATGCTGTCTAGCAACTCTTCCACATGATTAAGAAAATCTAAATGTGCGTGTAAATTATGTGCATTTGTGTGTGTGTGCAAACATACATCTAAACACAAACATTCACACCTACTTTCTACAAATATTTATAATCTATATACATACATAAACACCCACAAGAACAGTTTAAAGGGGCACACTTACTTGTCCGTTGTAGTAGACGACGACTCTGCTTCATTATGACATCGATGATGATGATGAGCGGTGAACTATGGATGTTGTCGGGGTGCCACTGTGGAGTTCATCCTGACCCACAGACTCTGTCACACATTGGGCAGGACAGTCCTGGAGTTGGGTGGGGAGGTCTCTGGAGTGTCATTGTGTTCTCCTTTCTTCACGTGCACATCTGGGCCTATTACGCTCGTTCTCGAGATGTTTGACGCCTTGGGTACAGGTGGAACGCCATAGACTTCAGTCGGATGCAATGGTTTCAAGATCCTTTGGAGGAATGTTACCTTTTTTGAGCGTCATTTTTGAGCTGGTACTGTTGGCGCGCAGGAGGATGTCAGTATGAGGGACTTTATCCTGCCAGGTCAGACAGAGAATGCGCTGCAAACAACGGATGAAGGCTCAAAGAGATATGTCTTGCCTTTGGTATGTAATCCATTTCAGAGCCGAAAAAGATGGTGGAAATACAGACAGCTTGGTAAACAGAGTTTGGTTGCGACTTTGAGCTTATTGTCGAACACTCTGGAGCGCAGACAACCTTCGGAGGCAGCTGCAGAGTGATCCGAGCCGATCTCCTCGTCGATGTTGTTCTTGGGAGTAAGAACTCCAGCAGAGGTAGGTAAAATGTTCTACTTGTTTGACAGGTTCTCCGTTGACTAGGAATGTAGGTGGTGGATTTGCGCCTGTGTTGAGCAATTATCTCTGCTTTTTGGGTGTTAACTTGGCAGTCCAATGGCCTGATATATCTGCGGAGAATAATCTCAACCACGTCGGGAAAGTCAAGAAACAGTAGTCTCCAGCAGGAGGCGGTTACCCACACTCAAGTGGGGAAGAACGGCTGTTGACAGTCCTAACGCTCGTAAGGATGTCGACACTCTATTCTTGAACTGTTTGAAGGCATTGTTCAGGACGATCGAGGTAGTCAACAATATTTAGTCGGTTCTGAGAGTTGGTCAAGTTGACGTCGTCGAGGTACGGTCTGGGGTCGAGGAGTGTTTTGCTGGTCGAAGAAGGTGAGTTCCCGCTGCTGCTACTCACCAATTAGATAATGTCGTCAGGAATGATGGCTGTTGCTGCTACTGCTGTCCGGTGAATATCCACCCGGCTTTGTGTAGGTGAGCTCTCTACCCTTATGTCCTCCCGACTAATCCACGCGCAGTGGGGGTGCAGGTTGGGTAGGCGTCAGTGCGGCCTGGTGATGCTGTACCTCTGTACCCACTGCTGCTCCGAGACCCTACAGATTCTGCTTGGGGTCAAAGACACCCAGTTACCGTGGTCCACGAAGAGGCACTGAAGGGTCTTGGTGATGGAGAGGCTGTGTACCGACAAGGAAGAGACTTACGCACTCTGCTCTCCCTTTCACCATAAGGGCTAGCTGGCGGCAGAAGGAAAGTAAGAGTAGCAAGCAGAGCTGCACCTTAACACCAACTAAACGCTATCGCACCAGACGATTACATCTCATGTGGGTAGCACCCACCAACACACATATACGAACAACACCAGAGCTTGGCTATGCGCCATTCCCAGAGCTACTATTAAGCAAAGCGTTTCAGCATCTTCTTCAGAGCAATACGTAACCGAACGGAATACTGAT
>NW_024722001.1:0-9322 GCF_018991925.1 Homarus americanus | reverse complement strand
TATTGTTGGTGAGGAAGCGAGTGCTGACCGTGCGGCGGCTAGAGATTTTCCTCCGTTTTTACGTGAGATTATGGAGGAAGGACAGTACAGTGACGACCAGGTGTTTAACATGGACGAATCTGGTCTTTTCTGGAAAAAGTTACCTTCCAAGACCTTCGTTGTCCAGTCTGCGAGCAAGGTAAGGGGTCGGAAGATGCAGAAGGAGCGCATCACCGTCCTGTTTACCACCAATGCCTCCGGTACCTGTAAACCAAAGTTATCGGTGATTCACAAAGCCCGCAAGCAACACGCCTACAAGAATATGGACATGAACAAGCTTAATGTCCACTGGCTAACCGCACGTAAGGCGTGGATGTCCTCTTCTCTGTCCCTCTTCTGGTTTGACAACTTTTTTGTTCCTGACGTGCAGAAATTCTGCGAGCAACAGAATGTTCCTTTCAATATTTTGTTGCTCCTTGACAACGCACCTGGACACTCGCCCCTACTTATGGATCGTCACCCCAACGTAAAAGTGGTCTTCCTTCCTCCCAACACTACGTCATTAATCCAGCCCATGGACCAGGAGTTAATCTGCAATGTTAAAGCTGCATACTCGGCAAAGAAATTCAAGCTCCTGAACGACTCTACCAACACCAAGGATGGGTTGCGTAAGCTGGGTGACACCGACAGCGAGAGTAAAAGCGACGAGGACAAGGAACAAGAGGCGGTGACTCAAGAACTTCTCGTCAAACAATTTTGGAAGAAGTTTAACGTCAAACAAGCTGTAGACTTCTTGGTGGAGGCATGGGATCTGCTGACTATTGCTACGATTCGTCACGCATGGAGACATGTGTTGCATGGCATACCAGGTGAGAGGAGGAGTGAACCTGTGACTGGTCAGGTTCAGACTGTTGCAGTAGCAGTGGACCTTGCCAGAGAAGCTGCGCAGACTGTTACAGCTGAAGGCTTCTCCGAGACCACCAACGAAGACATCATGGAGGTGATCAGAGATCCTGAAGTGACTGCCGACGAGATGTTGGAAGAAGAACCCGCCAGTGAAGAGGAGGAAGAAGGTGCGTCATTCTCCGAAGAACCTAGTTTAAGTCATAGTGATATTAAGTGTGTCATAGAGTTAACAGAAAAAATTAAGTACATCGTTTCCCGCGACACTGACGATGAACGCCATGACGTCTTCCATACCCGACTGGTGCAGGCTATGGAGCCGTACATCACGGTGTATCATGACAACATCAAAGCCAGCCGTCAGCAAAGCATAACCGAGTTCTTCGCCCGCAACCCACCACAGCCAGCCCAAGCCAGTGATAGTGATAGTGAAGTTGATTTTGAGGGATTTGTCAGGGAAGCCATAACAACTGTAAGTGACAGTGATATTGATTCACCTAGTAATGGTGATTCACCTAGTAATGGTGATTCACCTAGTAATGGTGATTCACCTAGTAATGGTGATTCACCTGAGGGGCAGTAATCTGCCCTCTGCCTCGGAACCAGCCTCCATCCCCGTATGCCGACCCATCTCTTCTACTACCGTGAGTGTTCCTTAAAAATTTTCGTTTTTTAACCTATTCTTTATTTTTCCTATGTTAACCTTTATCTTTCCTAACCTAACCTCTTTTATATTACTTGTTTTTCATGCCACCATAAAGTTAAGATAGAATTTTTACTACAACATAGTTATTTGTCGTCAAAAAGTGGAGTTTGGGGGTCGGGCTGGGTTCTATTGGAATTAATCCCATATGTTCTCTTATTCACTTAACGCAGGACCCTCTGGGTTCAATTGACCGCGTTAAGTGGGGTACAACTGTATATATATATATATATATATATATATATATATATATATATATATATATATATATATATATATATATATATATATATATATATATATATATACAGTATATATATATTTATATATATATATATATATATATACAGTCAACACTCACTTTTCTCGGTTAATGTAACCCACTGGGTACCGCGGAGAGTGAGAAACGCGTAAAGTGAATAACATAACCTATGGGATTAAATGAAATAGAGACCAGCTGACCCCCAAACTCCACTTTTTCCAACACAATACCTATGTTCTAGTAAAAATAACATCTTAATTTTATGATGGTACATGCACACAATTAATACTTAAGAGAAATAGAGAAATACAGTCGCCAAGTTAATGTCCATTCAAATAATGGACTCCACTCCCTCCCCCTCTTCTCACAGTACACTCACTGGCTCTTCCCTCTGAGAAATTTTGGGGGGAAAACCAGGTATAGTAATAAATAATACCTCAAACTAAAGTTAGGATAATATAATTGATATTGCTGGATTCCTTGTAAGACCAGGAATATTTTGAATATAAATGTCATATATTTTTCACAAAAGATAACATATTTACTCAGAGTAAACATTACATCTAAAATTTGTATGTCTAATGCAAAATCTATGATGTTTATATTCAAAATGATCATCAAATTGTAAGAATTCCAGCAATGTAAATTATATTCTGGCCGGGTAATTTGTATGAATTTTATGACCTAAAACAAATATCTTCAGTTAATAAAAAAAAAAATATTCTTCAGACACTATCTGTCAATCAAAGTACCCCACCTTGCCTCCCCCCTCTTCCAACGAGCCAGATGGTCAGTCTGTCCCAACCCTCCCCCCCACCTCCCTCCCTTCAAGAGAAAGAGTGGGTGAAAAAACTAGATTTTAACATTTAGTATTAAATAATACCTCAGATTAAAGTTAGGATAATATAATTGACATTGCTGGATTCCTTTTAAGACCAGGAATATTTTGAATATAAATATCATATATTTTGCAGAAAAGATAACATATTTACTCAGAGTAAACATTATAGCCTATCTAATAATTTTATGTCTAATGCAAAATATATGATGTTTATATTCAAAATGATCATCAAATTGTAAGAATTCCAGCAATGTAAATTATATTCTGGCAGGGTAATTTGTATGAATTTTATGAGCTAAAATAAAAATCTTCAGTTAATAAAAAAAAAATATTCTTCACACATGCCAGGTGGTCGGTCGCCGGTCCCTCCCTCCCCCCTACCCCCCACCAACCGTCCCTACTAGATAAATGTGTGGGAATACCAGACTGTTTACCTTTTTAGTAATAAATAATAAATCAGACTAAAGTTAGGATAATATAATTGACATTGCTGGATTCCTTGTAAGACCAGGAATATTTTGAATATAAATGTCATATATTTTGCACAAAAGATAACATATTTACTCAGAGTAAATATTATATCTAAAATTTGTATGTCTAATGCAAAATCTACGATGTTTATATTCAAAATGATCATCAAATTGTAAGAATTCCAGCAACGTAAATTATATTCTGGCCAGATAATTTGTATGAATTTTATGAGCTAAATAAAAAAATTATACTTCACCCTGTAAAGGGGTACACCCACCACGGAATGTGAGCATCCTGGGTTCTGGCAGGGCACCGCGTAAACGCGTAAACGTGGAAACGCGGAATGTGGGACCGCGTAAAGTGAGGGTTGACTGTATATATATATATAAATATATATATATATATATATATATATATATATATATATATATATATATATATATATATATATATATATATATATATATATATATATATATATATATACATATATATATATATACATACATATATAATATATATATATATATATATATATATATATACATATATATATATATATATATATATATATATATAGTACATATTACCCCGCTTTACGTGGTTTCACTTTCCGCGATTTCGCATTTATGCGGTACCTCGCCAGAACCGGACTTTCACTTTACGCGGTGCATCTACTCATATACACGGGAAGCGGCATGGGCAGGATCCGCACAAGGTCGCCCAGTCATCAAAACATTACCGAGTTCTTCACCCGCCACCCAGCACAGCCGACCCAAGTCAGTGACAGTGATAGTGATAGTGAGGATATGGACTTATATGGACTTTGAGGGGTTTGACAAAGAGGCCCTGCAAGCCTATGTGGTGGATAGTGATACAATTGATACAAGTGATACAGGTGAGGGCCAATAATCTGCCCTCTGCCTCGGAACCAACCCCCCATCCCTGTGTGCCCAGCCATCTTTTCTACTAATGTAAGTGTTAAAAAAACTAATATTATTGATATTTCTCTTAATTATTAATTGTGTGTGCATACCATCATTAAATTAAGATGTAATTTTTACTACAACGTAGGTATTGTGTCTGAAAAAGTGGAGTTTGGGGGTCGGGCCAGTCTCTATTGGAATTAATCCCATATGTTATGTTGTTCACTTTACGCGGTTTTCACTTTCCGCGGTACCCCATGGGTTCAATTGACCGCGTAAATCGGGGTACTACTGTATATATATATGCTGATAACCACAAGGAAAGAAGAAAACACGAAGTTCCCAAGCGCTTTCCTGTAATTCACATCTTCAGGGGTGAGTACAGCCTAAGGAGAAGTACAAAACAAGGTGTATATATACAGAGGAGGGTGAGATCAGGTCCACAATGGTCAGGTATTAGGTAATGACCCTACTAATCTTTAAAAAGCACCGCAACGGTCGGTAGTCAGGTCAGAGGGTAAGGTGACCCAACCTTGTCACCTGGTTACAAATCTTCTTAATTACAAAATTGTCCAGTTTGTACATGCCATTACTCAAATTCATGTTGACTGCTTCGGTATGTTTAATAAGACTAGATTCTATAATGTTCCTACTGTCAATTGAATTACAAGGTAATATTGAGGAGGCGTTATCCCAGTCAATGCAATGCTTATTATCCCTTAGATGAACAAACAGAGCATTGGGTTCCTGGCCTGTCTTAACACTATATTTATGTTGTTAAGTCTAGTTACAAGATCTTTACCTGTCTGGCCTAAGTAAAACATATTACATTCCTTGCAAGGAACTTTATAAATGCAACCAATTGTGTTGTTAGGGGTGTTCTTGATTAACATTTGTTGAACAGTGCTTGAGTTTTTAAATGCCACATTGACGTTCCAGGTTTTTAGTTGTAAAGGAATTTGAGAGAAATTTTTGTGAAATGGTAATACTAAGAGATTCTTATGGTCATGGGTGGGCTTGGGATCAGTTCTATAAAAAGATTTCTTAGTAATGTTCAGGCATTTGTCTATGAAAGATCTAGGGTATTTAAGGTTTGAGCCAATATTCTAGATATATTTATATTCCTCATCAATGAATTCCGGGCTGCAAATTCTCAAAGCACGTAAAAACATTGTTGAAAATACTGACTGTTTGACTCTATTATGGTGGGCAGAATAATAATGAATGTATGAACACACATTAGTAGGTTTTCTATAAATACTGAACTTAAAGGTGTTACCTATTCTGTGTATCTGACAGTCTAGGAATGGCAATTTACAGTCATGCTCTAATTCCACAGTGAATTTGATCGAGGGGGCTAAGTTATTAAGTTGTGGCAAGAAAGCTTTTAGGTCCTCATTACTTGGCCACAGACATAATACATCATCTACATATCTAAACCACACTGCTGAAGGTGGTAAAATATTACTTAATAGTTTCTTTTCAAAGAATTCCATATATAGGTTGCTTAATATAGGTGAGAGTGGATTACCCATTGCCATACCAAATTTTTGAGCATAATATTCTCCATTGAATTCAAATTTACAATCCTTAATACACAGTTTGATGAGGGCGTCTTTCAAGAGGGGCAATGAAATATTATCCAGGAAATCTATGAGGAATTCCAGTAAATCATCAACTGGGACCTTTGTAAAGAGTGATGTTACATCAAAACTGACCAGTTTAAAATCATAATTAATATGTAAGTTATTGAGTTTATCAACCAAATCCATATTATTCTTGATATTAGAGTTAGAAATGTTGCCAACTATGGGATTTAGTAAAGAAACTAATCATTTAGATAATTTATAAGAGATTGACCCAACTGAGCTAATGATGGGTCTTGCTGGGTTATTAGGCTTGTGGGTCTTGATTACACCGTACATGTATGGCAGTGGAGGGGACGTTGAAGTAAGATGTTTAATGAGAGTAGCTTTGCCTCTCAATAGAGACTTCAGTTTTTTGTTGAACTGGGTGTTAACTGTGTTGAGAGGATTATTTATGAGTTTAGAATATGTTGTAGTATCACATAAAAGGTCATTCATTTTAGAAATATAATCATCTTTGTTTAAAATCACTACTGTGTTGGCTTTATCTGCTTTAGTGACATGTAGATCCTTATTTTTCTTAAGGGCTTGGATTGCTTTGGTGAATCTTTCTGGACAGTTTGGAATACAAGGCTTGGACATAGATGCATACACAACACCTTCACACATGTTCACTTCTTCACTTGTCAAATTACTGAATTTCTCCAAATTGCAAAATGCTCTGGCTATGTCAACACTGTCGACTCCCTTGTTAGAACCATCAAAACTTAAACCATAGCCGAGGGCACACAAGGTATCATTGTCTAGTTGTTTAGAGGAAAGATTCACTACACAGTTGTGATTGGCATCCTTAGTCCAATCACTATTTCTAATAAGGAGTGCCAATTTGTGGTCTATCTTAGCTTGAAGATCAGAACGCTCACGTCTCAGGTTATCAAAACAGTAATCCAACATGAACTTTTTCCAATAACTCGGTATGGTCATATTAAAAACACGCTTTTTTGTCTTACAATACGGAAAGCTTCATCCACTTCAATTTTCTTTATTTCAAAATGTTTCTTAAGGATGATTTCTTGGAACTCATCAAAGGGGCGGTCAGACATCTTCAGGACACGTTGTGGGAGGATTGATCTAGGCATAACTTTTTCACTAAGGCATGTCTGGAGAAATTTCAAACGTATTTTCAATTTGTGGGCCTTGATCATCGAAGAGGAGTATTCAGTAACAAAAGGAGACAGTCCAGGATAGCTTGTAGAGAAGTAGTAGAAGTGGCGCATGGAATCCATTTATGCAAGTAAATCACTGTAGTTGCGCGTGATCCAGGCATATGCTGATAACCACAAGGAAAGAAGAAAACACGAAGTTCCCAAGCGCTTTCGTGTAATTCACATGTTCAGGGGTGAGTACAGACTAAGGAGATAACTGGGATAATGCCTCCTCAATATTGCCTTGTAATTCAGTTGACAGTAGGAACATTATAGAATCTAGTCTTATTAAACTTACCGAAGTAGTGAACATGAATTTGAGTAATGGCATGTACAAACTGGACAATTTTGTAATTAAGAAGATTTTTAACCAGGTGAGAAGGTTTGGGTTACCTTACCCTCTGACCTGACTACCGACCGTTGCGGTGCTTTTTAAAGATTAGTAGGGTCATTACCTAATACCTGACCATTGTGGACCTGATCTCACCCTCCTCTGTATATATACACCTTGTTTTGTACTTCTCCTTAGTCTGTACTCACCCCTGAAGATGTGAATTACACGAAAGCGCTTGGGAACTTCGTGTTTTCTTCTTTCCTTGTGGTTATCAGCATATATATTGTAGGGGTATCGAGATATTAATGTTGTCTAGCACTCAGGATGGAAGGAAACTCTAATGTGGTTTTCTTGTATAATATACAAGTCACATGATAGACAGTCTGGTGCTGGAGGTGCTGTGTGGTGAGGGGCTGCTTGGTAGAGACGTGCGGTGAGTACCTTGTTGAAGGAGGTAGATGTGCAGGAGCTTCATTAGAGAGAGTGTTGCCTGTTGCTGGCCTCCTGGTTGAATGAAATGTTAACAGCGTGGAGCTTGCTGGAGGAGATGTTGCTTGTTCAGGAAAATGGGCAGAATGAGAGTTGGTTGGTGAGGAAGCTCAGAGAAGGACATGCTCGCTGGCGGGAGCGAGGACCGCCAGGCAGGCGAGGAGATGCGAGGGGCAGCGAGGCAGCGGCGGAGGAGGAGGTGTTGCTTGTTCAAGAAGATTGGTCAGACTGAATCTCAAGGGAGAGACAGAGCTTATATACCCCGCAGCAGCCGCTATGAGTCATGGTGGGAAAACCCGAGAAGTAGCCGGTGACTAGTTCCGTTGCTAAGATACGGTAACATCTGGGGACAGCTCTCGCTTGGTTGGTAGGGGAGGCGGCACATTGGAATGAGATGGCAGGTGGTGGGTTGCTACGCAAAGGTTTGTAGGGGAGACATCCACAATATATATATATATATATATATATATATATATATATATATATATATATATATATATATATATATATATATATATATATATATATATATATATATATATATATATATATATATATATATATATATATATATATATATATATATATATATATATATATATATATATATATATATATATATATATATATATATATATATATATATATATATTTAATATACTCATTCACACTATTTTATAATCGCAGTCATGTACTGAATATTCTATGTACAAAAAATAAATGTTAAATGAATTATTTATGGTGCATTAGGGTACTGGCCACTTCAGACGCAAAGACGGGCTATAAATAGCCTTCTTATCTACCCTCCATCTCACCCTGAGCCAGAGGGAGGGGTCTTGGTAAATAACATTTGTTTGCTTATTTTCCATTTACTTGAAATAGACTTACGGAATTATTTGTTTATTTATTTATCTATAATATACTGTAATATATTAAACACACTGTAATTATTTTCTTTAATTTATAAACTTGTTTTGCAACAAAGGAATGTTCTCCAGTAGTGTTTCATTAGGATTTGAGTGAAAAAATATTACGTACTTACTACATACATTTATTACACAAACATATTTATATATACTGTATGTATACATATATACACATGCACACATTTAACAGCATTAATTTATTACCACAATTGCAGTTTCCAATTGTTTCTCTTACTTTGACAACACGAACATATAGTATGAATAACCTCACTTTACACGATTAATTCAACTCACTATGTCTGTAAAGTGAGAAAGGCGTAAAAGTGAACCCAGCACAACATAAGATATGGGATTAATTGAAGAGACCGGCCGATTCCCCAAACCCAATTTTTGACGACACACAACTATGTTGTAGTAAAAATATTATCTTAACTTTATGATGGTATGCACACACAATTAATATAGAAGAGGTTAGGTTAGGAAAAATAAAGGTTAAGTTAGGAAAAATAAAGGTTGGGGTTAACACTTACGTTAGTAGAAGAGATGGGTCGGCGTACGGGAATGGAGGCTGGTTCCGAGGCAGAGGGCAGGCTACTGGTCCTCAGGTGAGTCACCATCACTGTCATCCACACTTGTCAGGGCCTCCCTGACAAATCCCTCAAAGTCATCATCACTGTCTCTACCTCTGTCACTATCA
>NW_024722000.1:0-4709 GCF_018991925.1 Homarus americanus | reverse complement strand
ACAATCTGAGTTTTCTATTTCCGTGTTACCTAGTTTATACTTAACGTTTGTATTCGTCTTCCCTATCTGTAGTACCTTGCATTTATCAGCATTAAAATTCATTTGCCAGTCTACTGACCACTCATGTAAGGTATCTAGATCTCTTTGAAGGTGTTCAAAGTCACTGTCTGAATTTATCACTCTCCCCATTTTGGTATCATCTGCAAATTTACTAATCCTACTAGTTATACCTAAATCAAGATCATTAATGAATATAACAAACAGCAGATGGCCTAATACAGATCCCTGGGGAACTCTGCTTTTGACCGCACCCCAGTCTGACTGAAATCCATTTCTGCTGACTCTTTGTTTCCTACCAGTTAACCATGACCTAATCCATTTTAATAATGATCCACCTATTCCATGTGCTTCTACCTTCCTTATCAATCTCTCAATACTACATTACTCGACCCAGGGAGACAAACACAGATCTATAAATATACTCCCAACAATCTTGGACACATTAGTGGTGGTGAGCGACCCCCCTATAATAAACCCCTCATACGAGGTAAGCCAGTAGTTAAGGCGGAGGATAATCTGAGGATAGCAGAGGATACCTAATTTATCCTAATTTAACTTAAACTGTTCTATTTTGTATAAATTAACCGAATCTATTTTGAAGAGCCTAACCTAATCACCAGGATAATATAACCTCACCTAACTAGCCAACGTAATGTAACTAAACATAACTAATAAACAAACCAAACTACCCTAGTCTAACATGACCTTATAGCTAGTTTAAATCAACTACCCTAACCTAGGATAACTAACCTAACCTAATTTTAACCACCAGTACGACTAAATGTTGCAACTTTAACCTAACTTAATTAAACACATTCAAAAGCTGCAACCCAAAACTGTTCAACATTTGACCGGGAAGGCGATGACGTCACGAGAGAGAGAGAGAGAGAGAGAGAGAGAGAGACCGCCATTCTTATACATATCTAAAACATGAACCACACTTACAAGACACCTTATGATAAAACTATGCCACGATAAAGTCTCTCGTTAAGCTTCAGTCCATCTATAAAAAGAGCCTGAAGTAGTTATCCATAAACAAAATATCTGAAATTAACCATTCAGTATGAGGGTACTTTGGGCGCCCTCCCTGTAACATGTTTTTCCTCGTTAGTGTGGAAACCTGACGCGCAACCTTTCGAGATTCCATCATTATATCCTGTAACCACCACTGATCCAATTAGAAAATAATACGTAAGAACCAATGAGAGAATCTGCCTTTGAAACCGCAGCTCAATGGAACCTCATATCTTGAGTAGTAAATTATATAAAAGTAAAAAATTTAATGATCGAATCCTTAATAATCCAGATCAAAGACTTTTTTTTTCCTAATCAACCTGCTCACCTCCCACCTCTTCCCATTACCACAGCCATACGCCTGACAGTCACGAACACGAGGAGATGGAGGAAGAGAGGAGGAACGGAGTTGGGTTGGTGTAATGGAAAAGCTATCGTACAGTACACCAATGCCTGCAGCCGGACACAGAGAATCATGATTGACACCTCTATGAAGCCAACCATTAACACGTGATTTCACAGCTCAACACCTCCTCGGCACCACCAAGCATTTTTAATACGTATCTCCCCGTCACCTGTCATGTTCTTAATTACATTTTAACTCTGTCTCTGTCACTTCACCAAGCCTTGTCCCAGCATATGGTGAGGGGGTGGTGGTGAGGGGGCGGTGGTGAGGTGAAGGAAATACAGGTATAGGGTGGGGAGAGGGGGTGATGGAAGTATAGGGAATGGTTAGGGGAAAAAGGGGAAGGTAGGGAAAATTTTATGGTAGGTTTGAAACGTTGGGGAGAGATGGGAAGATGTCGTGTGGTGTGGAAAAGACAGACACAGATATTCAGATATACATTATGAAAGAGAAAGACGAGTTAAGAAACAGGTGGGAAATAGAACGATAGGCCTAAGATACTAATATAATACAAGAGAGAGAGAGAGAGAGAGAGAGAGAGAGAGAGAGAGAGAGAGAGAGAGACCACAGGTATGTCCTTCTAATCAATAACTTGAAGGAGTGTACATCCGTCACCACCACCCACTGTCACCGTTTCTGCCCACTGGACACTCCCTCACTGTCTCCACACGCTGTCACTCACTCCCCTCACTGTCTCACCCTCTGTCACTCACTCCTCACTGTCTCACCTGCTGTCACTCACTCCCTCACTGTCTCACCCGCTGTCACTCACTCCCTCACTGTCTCACCCGCTGTCACTCACTCCCTCACTGTCTCACCCGCTGTCACTCACTCCCTCACTGTCTCACCCGCTATCACTCACTCCTTCACTGGCTCTCACCCTATGTCACTCACTCACCCTGTCAATCAATCACTAACTGATAGAATCAACTAAATCGCCTTCACAGAACAAATCAAACTGGACACAACTAAAGCTAACTAAGTTAACCTATATCAGAAGGTCTATACCGAGTTTGTCATTAACTGAGAAAACCACTCGCTCACTGACGGAGATACAAAGTGATCGAAAAGTTCCTGTGCACCCGAAATATTTTTTAACAATGATGCTGAAAGATGTAGAGGAGGAAACTCTTCTACCAACGTGTGATAAGTTGAGGTTCAGTAATGTAGCAAGTTGGCCAGGAAGTGCAAATGGTAATATTATTTTCGATAACTCCCCGTGTGTCACATACGCCATGCTTGTTTGCTGGTAATGCTTGCAGTGTCATAATGGTTGCCCTAAATTTCAGCAATATGCTCAGAAATAAGAGTAACGATTGTTTTTTGGTGGTCTTAAGTGAGACGCACGCGCTTTCCTTTTCCCGCCATTACTGTATCTGTTTACATACTCGGTCTCCAGTTTGCAGGGCTACTAACAACCTCAAACAGAGACATACTTGTGGGGCCGTCCTTATATGAGCCCGTAACACAACACAATCGTTGAAAAAACAAAACAAAACCCAAATAGCGGTGTTGGGTCGGCCGCAAGCTATTTGTTTTTATAGTGATGGAATGCGGGGGGGGGGGCGTCTTGACAGTTAAAGTTTGATAAAAATGGCCTAGTGTTTTTTTTTTTCTGGCTAATACCTGACGATTTCACCGTGCTGAGGGCAAGCCTTTGGGACTGATGGGGTTAATGTACGGCGGTGTATCATTGCCATATGTGACCCGCTCTACCTGACTGTATGGGTGTGCGGCAGCAAAAAGCGCAAGTCTTAAAAGTCTACGGAAACCCCTGTAATGTGTCTATGACTGTGTAGAGTAAATGTAGTGTAAATTCTTAAGAGTAAATATTGTTAGAGGTACTACATTATGTATTATATACGGATGGAGCTGGAACACATGGCAATTAAGTACATAACATAAGAACATAAGAACATAAGAAAGTGGGATACTGCAGGAGGCCGACTGGCCCATACAGGGCAGATCCCTTTCACACCCATCCCAGCACTTCCATGTGCCTATCCAACTTCGTCTTGAAGCTCCCTAGCGTCCCCTATCCTACTATAGCACTCGGTAGCCTATTCCACATTTCCACAACTCTATTACCAAACTAGTGCTTGCCTATATCCTTTCTGAATCGGAATTTATCTAATTTAAAGCCATTTGTTCTAGTTATTTCGTTATTACTGAGCTTCAGAACATCTTCCATTTTACCCTTGTTAATCCCGCTTACCCACTTGAACACCTCTATCATATCTCCCCTAACTCTACGCCTCTCTAATGAATGCAAGCCTAAGCTTTTCAGTCTTTCTTCATATGGAAGGTTTCTAATATTATGGATCATTTTTGTCATTCTTCTTTGAACTCTCTCCAAAGAATCTATGTCCATTCTATAATAAGGACACCAGAATTGAACCGCATAATCCATGTGTGGCCTCACTAATGCTAGGTAAAGTTTCAAAATAACGTCAGCAGTTCTGTTACTCACACTCCTAGATATGAACCCAAGAAACCTGTTTGCCTTGTTGCGAACGCTAATACATTGTTTTCTAGGTTTCAAGTCGTTGCCAACAAATACACCTAGATATTTTTCACAATCTGAGTTTTCTATTTCCGTGTTACCTAGTTTATACTTAACGTTTGTATTCGTCTTCCCTATCTGTAGTACCTTGCATTTATCAGCATTAAAATTCATTTGCCAGTCTACTGACCACTCATGTAAGGTATCTAGATCTCTTTGAAGGTGTTCAAAGTCACTGTCTGAATTTATCACTCTCCCCATTTTGGTATCATCTGCAAATTTACTAATCCTACTAGTTATACCTAAATCAAGATCATTAATGAATATAACAAACAGCAGAGGGCCTAATACAGATCCCTGGGGAACTCCGCTTTTGACCGCACCCTTCTGACTTAAATCCATTTATGCTGACTCTTTGTTTCCTACCAGTTAACCATGACCTAATCCATTTAATAATGATCCACCTATTCCATGTGCTTCTACCTTCCTTATCAATCTCTCATGAGGGACTCTATCGAATGCTTTACTGAAATCTAAGTAAATTATATCATATGACTTATCATTATCTACCGCTTCATATACTTCTGAGAAAAGGCTAAGCAAATTTGTGAGACAAGAACGTCCCTGGGTGAACCAGTGCTGAGAAGAATGAATTAAGTTGAATGTTTCAAGGTGGCTTCTGATTTTCGTAGCAATAATTGACTCTAGCAACTTGCCTATGATTGA
>NW_024721999.1:20000-25892 GCF_018991925.1 Homarus americanus | reverse complement strand
TAGACCGCTTCTATATTATATTCATGGTTTTAAGGTATATATTTCACGATCTGTGTATATAGTGTGTCCCAGAAAAATGTCTATGTCTGCCTCCCTCCCTCCTTGCTCCCTGAGACATTGTGAGTTGGAGGAAGGGAGGCAGGCAGGGAGGAGGCAGGCAGGGAGGGAGGAAGGGAGGCAGGGGGGGAGAGACGGAGGGACAATTTTCAGGTACACCCAATATTTAAACCTTAAAAGAACAGTGAACCATAGACGAGTAAATTTATAAAACGCTGAATAAATATCTCTATATAATCGAAGAGTACGAGATATGTTGGGGAGCACTTCAGGTTGGCCATCAGTCACCTGTTAAGAAATGTGGCCGGACAGATACTGTTACAGGTCTATCAATTACACTAGCCAGGTCGCTCTCCCTATTGAACATTATTACTCTCTCACGTCGCCACTGCGGTTTCCGCGACAGCAGCAGCAGCAGCATCATGATGTTGCATCCACCAATTAGTCCGGAACCGGGTTATTCGGCTGTCTGCGAACAGTCCGGTTTTAACCTTACCCAACAAACAACATCCACTCTCGAGGTGCGGTACGGTGAATGTCCTATCGTCCGACCTTGTATGCTGGATTGCACTATTTCACTATATTAAGGGGAGAGGGTGCCTTCACACACATATTCGGTGTGAAATATCTTCCGCCCCTCAGCGGAGCGCTTCGGCGCCTCTGCGAAGCAAAGCGCGGCATTCAAAAACAACAACCAAAATTGCCGTCGCTTCCCTGCCCTGCAATGGCTGGAGCAGAAGGAGAGAGATTTTAGTCTCATTGGATCAGAGGAATGGCAGTGGAGCGGGCTTATGGCGAGTAGGCTCGCGCTCTATCTATTACACTTGCCAGGTCTCTCTCTTCCGTTTGGACATTATTTACTCCGTCTCTCTCTCTCGGCGCACACGTCGCCACCCTACTAGTTTCCGTCACAGCATATGCTGCGGTCTTTCAGTCCGGAACGGGGCTCCCCTTCGCCTTGCTGTCTGCCCAACTTAGCGGACTTGCGTTGGCTGATCACCCCGTCTTCGCGTCTGTGCCGGCCTTCAATGCAGCGCCCAACCGTCTCTTGACTGAGATTCATTGCACTATTCCACGCGCAAACGGCTACCCTAAATGTGCATAGACAACGCTCATGGTTCAACACGACCAGGGCGCAGTCTGGGAGCCGAGTATACTAAAAAGAGAGTTTAGCAGCCAAAACTCGTCAAAGCACACGTTGGGTTACCCCATCACCTAACAACGATGGCGGTTCCCACCCGTGAAATACACAACCTAACCAATATTGGGCGACGATGGCGCTCATGAGCCCACGTCCCCACAAACAGTAAGAGAGAGTGAGAAAGAAAGAGAGAGAGGAGGAGATTGGCCAACGTGCGGTCCCTCGCCCAATGTCTTCTGCCTCGCTGGAGCTGGGGCAAAGAGAAGAGGAGCGGATAAGGGAGGAGATTGGCCAACGTGCGGTCCCTCGCCCAATGTCGGCTGGGTAAAGAGGAGCGGATAAGGGAGGAGATTGGAACACACGGTGGCGCTGCCGGCGCCGAGGATAGAAAGAGAAGGTGCAGTTTGATCTGATCATCTGGTTTGCTATTTCTCTAAGGCCAACGTGCGGTCCCTCGCCCAATGTCGGCCGCCTCGCTGGAGCTGGGGCAAAGAGAAGAGGAGCAGATAAGGGAGGAGATTGGCACACATGGTGGCGCTGCCGGCGCCGAGGATAGCAAGAGAAGGTGCAGTTTGATCTGATCATCTGGTTTGCTATTTCTCTAAGGCCAACGTGCGGTCCATCGCCCAATGTCGGCTGCCTCGCTGGAGGTGGGGCAAAGAGGAGCGGATAAGGGAGGAGATTGGCACACACGGACGTGCGGTCCCTCGCCCAATGTCTTCTGCCTCGCTGGGGCAAAGAGAAGAGAAGAGGAGCGGATAAGGGAGGAGATTGGCACACACGGTGGCGCTGCCGGCGCCGAGGATAGCAAGAGAAGGTGCAGTTAGATCTGATCATCTGGTTTGCTATTTCTCTAAGGCCAACGTGCGGTCCCTCGCCCAATGTCTTCTGCCTCTCTCTCAATCTCACTATTTTGGCCGCCGTGATAGGCGCCGCCAACAGCAGCAGCTACCTGGTTGATCCTGCCAGTAGTCATATGCTTGTCTCAAAGATTAAGCCATGCATGTGTAAGTACAAGCCGATTTAAGGCGAAACCGCGAATGGCTCATTAAATCAGCTATGTTTCATTGGATCTGTAAACCCACTTACTTGGATAACTGTGGCAATTCTAGAGCTAATACATGCAATTGGTCTCTGACCGCAAGGGAAGAGCGCTTTTATTAGTTCAAAACTGGTCGGGCCCCGGTCCGTAACCCACCTGTGGTGAATCTGAATAACTTCGGGCTGAGCGCACGGTCTCCGCACCGGCGCCGCTTCTTTCAAGTGTCTGCCTTATCAGCTTTCGATTGTAGGTTATGCGCCTACAATGGCTATAACGGGTAACGGAGAATCAGGGTTCGATTCCGGAGAGGGAGCCTGAGAAACGGCTACCACATCTAAGGAAGGCAGCAGGCACGCAAATTACCCACTCCCGGCACGGGGAGGTAGTGACGAAAAATAACGATGTGAGTCTCCATCCGGAGGCCTCGTAATCGAATGAGTACACTTCTTAAATCCTTTAACGAGTATCCATTGGAGGGCAAGTCTGGTGCCAGCAGCCGCGGTAATTCCAGCTCCAATAGCGTAAGTATTAAAGTTGTTGCGGTTAAAAAAGTCAGAAGTTGGATCTCAGTTCCGACTGACGGTGCACTGCCCGGTGTTGGCTTCGGCACGCCCGAACAAAGCCGCCTGGGCCGGCTCAAAGACGTGGATGCTCTTTGTCAGTGTCCTGAGTGGCCGGAGAGCTTACTTGAAAAAAATTAGAGTGCTCGAGTAGGCTATTTGAATGGCCTTAAACGGTGATGTATGGTACGAATGAATAGACCTTGTTCTATTTTGTTGGTTTTCGAACCAGAGGTAATGACTAATCGGAACAGGCGGGGCAGGCTCAGATCAAGGACGCTTAGAGGTGAAATTTCGTAACCGCTGCAAGACGAACCATTGCGAAAGCATTTGCTGGGCGATGTTTTATTAATCAAGAACGAAAGTTAGAGGTTCGAAGGCGATCAGATGCCGCCCTAGTTCTAACCATAAACGATGCCAACTAGCGATCCGCCGGCGTTATTCCCATGACCCGGCGGGCAGCTTCCGGGAAACCAAAGTCTTTGGGTTCCGGGGGAAGTATGGTTGCAAAGCTGAAACTTAAAGGAATTGACGGAAGGGCACCACCAGGAGTGGAGCCTGCGGCTTAATTTGACTCAACACGGGAAACCTCACCAGGCCCAGACACCGGAAGGATTGACAGATTGAGAGCTCTTTCTCGATTCGGTGGGCGGTGGTGCATGGCCGTTCTTAGTTGGTGGAGCGATTGGCCTGGGTTAATCGATAAACGAACGAGACTCTGGCCTACTAAGTAGTCGACGGATCTCCAGAAAAATGGTGTCCAGTTCGCAACTTCTTCTTAGGAGGGATAAGGCACCGTAGCCGCACGAGATTGAGCAATAACAGGTCTGTGATGCCCTTAGATGTTCTGGGCCGCACGCGCGCTACACTGAAGGGATCAACGAGTTTTCCCCCTCCGAGGAGCGGGTAACCCGTTCAGCCTTCTTGATAGGATTGGGGTTGCATCACTTCTGGCGAACGAGGAATTCCCAGTAAGTGCAAGTCATCAGCTTGCGCTGACTACGTCCCTGCCCTTTGTACACACCGCCCGTCGCTACTACCGATTGAATGATTTAGTGAGGCCTTCGGACTGGCGCTCTTGGATTGTAGGCCCCGTTGCCCGCGAGGGTTTTCTGGGGTCGTCGCCTCGAGCTGACGGAAAGATGTCCAAACTTGATCATTTAGAGGAAGTAAAAGTCGTAACAAGGTTTCCGTAGGTTAACCTGCGGAAGGATCATTAACAGAGAGAAAGAGAACGGGACGCTCTTAAAACTACTACTCTCCTGATTTGGGCGGTCTCGGGCTCTGCTCTGGCAACTCCAGCAGGGAAAGAGGACAATCCCGGCCCCCGCACCAAAAATAGGTACCACCACGCTGTAGGTGGACCACACTCGGGCGAGAGCGCGAAGACCGGAGGAGGAGGAGGACGGACGGGGCTTTGGACGGCTGCCCGTCCGTTCCTTACTACCGGCGAATAAGCCTCTTGACCCAAAAAGAGTGAAATTCAAGTGTCAAAAAACAACAACAAGCCGTCCGGCCAAACCCAAATCACAAACTTGGGCTATGTCTGTCAAACCCTTTCATTGAGACTCGACCTGTGATGGTTAGTCGCAAAAAGACCAAATGGCAAATACACAACTCTTAACGGGGGATCACTCGGCTCGTGGGTCGATGAAGACCGCAGCAAACTGCGTGTCGGTATGTGAATCGCAAGAATACCAGATACATCGACAAGTTGAACGCATATTGCGGCGGCGGCAGCCATATGAGCTTGTCGCCGCCACTCCTCTACGAGGGTCGGAAATATACATCCATCGGTTGCTGCGAGTTCGGTGCCTACTGACTGTCTCCTCGACACGAGGATAACCCGAACCGAGCTTCCGCCTTGGGGTTTAATCGCCCGCGCCTTGCGCGAGGCGTGCCCTTAAAAACAAGCCTATCACTAGCAAGTCCATGGACTTGGGGCACCCACATTCAACCACAACAAAGCCGGGCACACACACATGTGTGTGTGTCCCGTCCCGACGACAGTTGTCGCCCTCGCAAATAACTGGAGGCGCTCTTTTGCCTGCTGTCCACAGAGACACGAATGGCCGTCGGCCACTCATGGCTGATGCTGCACATGTTCTAAGAGGCACACGTCCTCCTCCTTCTCTCTCGGAGAAGAGGCACTCCTTCCCACGAAGAGGAAACGAAACCGGGTCGGATATCTTTTAAGTAAGCCCCGCCGGAATTTCGTCTATCACCTCGAAAAGAGTGCTTGGCATGCATTGCAGTGGAACCTAAATTGATGAGTGCGCCTGGGCCCGCAGTCTACCATGTAGTGGCGCAGGCAGAGAGATGACAATTGCTCTCGTCGGGACGAGAATGTTTGGGTGACGCTGTGCTCTTCCTCACGCTCTCCTCCACCCTCTCCCACGGTCAGACGCGGTGTGGGTGTGGGCGTTCTCTTTGAGAGTTTGCCACGAGTCCACGTCTATCTCATGACAGGCCTGGGAGGGAGGCAGGGGGAGTTCTCTCTAAACGCGTTAAAGACGGTGTTGCGCCTCATAACGGCGCTCGCCGGGATAGAGCACTAGTTCTGCAGCCGGAAAGGCCGCTCACGCCAATTAATACTGCGACTCTCGCTCTCTTTCTCCGGATAAACAAGTGCCACTGCTGTGGCATGCGGGAACGGGGAAAGAGGTCAAAGTTTAAGCGGCAAAGGTGCGGCCGAGTAAGGGCGGAACACGAGCGTATATGCATTAAAACTGTGTATATGACTCTGCGAGAGATGTTCTGCTGGAACACTTTTCCTATTGGCTATTTACCACTATTGATGTTGCCGAGCACCTAAGCTGCTCGTTGAGAATGAGAAGGAACGGAGTCAGGGGTGGGAGTGCCGGCGCCATGGCCGCTGGTACCCCCGCGACAAGCCCCTCAAACCTTCCTGTGTATGTCTTTTGCAGCAGCACGTGGTAATGTCGGTGGTGAAGAAAGTCGGTGGCAGAGCGCCTTCCGCTTCGTGGTTGGGGAACATGTTCCCCCTAAGGATGATGAGACCACGATCGACCTCGTAGTAGGAGAGAGCTACCCGCCAAATTTAAGCATATTAATAAGAGGAGGAAAAGAAA
>NW_024721999.1:0-15000 GCF_018991925.1 Homarus americanus | reverse complement strand
AGGCTAGCCAGCCCAAGTCAATAACAGACAGAAAGAAATAATCCAAGCAGCCGACACTACCTAACCTTGGTGTAAAGTCTATTGGCGGCCTAAATTTTATAGAGATATACAGGCAGCCACCACTAATTTCGCCGGAGGTTTCGTCACGCTCCCCGATGGCGAAATCCTCTATTACAGCAAAAGTGTGTAGCGGCCTGCTCCAAGTGTCTGTTTAACTTAACCTTAGTACAAAGTCTATTGGTGTCCTCAATCTTATAGAGGCTAGCCACCCGAAGTCAATAAGAGACAAAGAAATAATCCAAGCAGCCACCACTATCTAGCCTAAACTGTTTAGCCTGACCGTGGTAAAGTCTAACGGGGGACCTTAAATTTTATAGATTAATAATACAGGCAACTACCTAACCTAACCAACCACTACCGGGCCGCCGGAGGTTTCGTCGATGTCGAAATCCTCTTCCTTCTTGTATTGGCAAGGGGAGTTTGATTTAACTTAGGTATGCTAGCCTAAGTAAAAATAGATGCCCCTTCCTTATTGGTGTTATCGATGGCACAGCACAGCACAGCACCGTGCCTATGACGAAATCAACTTCATTAAACTCAACTCATACTTCAAATGCACCAAGAGAACTTGCACACCCGAATGGAAGACCGTCAGAGTCAATGGAGGGCCGATTTAATAGCATACTATACAAAATGATCCGAGAATCTGCACATACCGAGTGGGAGACGGTCGTGAAAGCGTCCGCCCTTGTACGCTGGATGGAACTATTTCACTACAGTAAGGGGTAGGGGCACCTCGGTCATATTATACAACATACCAAAGAAGTTCCACACCCGCATGGGAGACCGTCAGAGTCAATCGGGGGTCGATTTAATAGCATACTACAGAAACTTGTCACCCGAATGGGAGACCGTCAACGTCAATCGGGGGTCGATTTAATAGCATACTACAGAAACTTGCACACCCGAATGGGAGACCGTCAAAGTCAATCGAGGTCGTTGTACTGACTTTTTGAATGAGGTAGTCAAAAAGTCAATCGGGGGTCGATTTAATAGCATACTACAGAAACTTGCACACCCGAATGGGAGACCGTCAAAGTCAATCGGGGGTCGATTTAAGAGCATACTTTACAAAATGATCCGAGAATCTGCACACACCGAGTGGGAGACGGTGATAAAAGCGTCCGCCCTTGTACACTGGATGGCACTATTTCACTATTGTAAGGGGTAGAGGCACCTCGGTCATATTATACAACATACCAGAGAAGTTCCACACCCGCATGAGAGACCGTCAAAGTCAATCGGGGATCGATTTGATAGCATACCACAGAAACTTGCACACCAGAATGGGAGACCGTCAAAGTCAATCGGGGGTCGATTTAATAGCATACTACAGAAACTTGCACACCTGAATGGTAGACCGTCAAAGTCAATCGAGGGTCGATTTGATAGCATACTACAGGAACTTGCACACCTGAATGGGAGACAGTCAAAGTCAATCGGGGGTCGATTTAATAGCATACTACAGAAACTTGCACACCTGAATGGTAGACCGTCAAAGTCAATCGAGGGTCGATTTGATAGCATACTACAGGAACTTGCACACCCGAATGGGAGACAGTCAAAGTCAATCGGGGGTCGATTTAATAGCATACTACAGAAACTTGCACACCCGAATGGGAGACCGTCAAAGTCAATCGGGGGTCGATTTCATAGCATACTACAGAAACTTGCACACCCGAATGGGAGCCAGTCAAAGTCAATCGGGGGTCGATTTAATAGCATACTACAGAAACTTGCACACCCGAATGGGAGACCGTCAGAGTCAATCGAGGGTCGATTTAATAGCATACTATACAAAATGATCCGAGAATGTGCACACACCGAGTGGGAGACGGTGATGAAAGCGTCCGCCCTTGTACACTGGATGGCACTATTTCACTATAGTAAGGGGTAGGGGCACCTCGGTCATATTATACAACATACCAGAGAAGTTTTCACACCCGCATGGGAGACCGTCAAAGTGAATCGGGGGTCGATTTGATAGCATACTACAGAGAACTTGCACACCCGAATGGGAGACCTTCAGAGTCAATCGAGGGTCGATTTAATAGCATACTATACAAAATGATCCGAGAATGTGCACACACCGAGTGGGAGACGGTGATGAAAGCGTCCGCCCTTGTACACTGGATGGCACTATTTCACTATAGTAAGGGGTAGAGGCACCTCGGTCATATTATACAAAATACCAGAGAAGTTCCACACCCGCATGGGAGACCGTCAAAGTCAATCGGGGGTCGATTTGATAGCATACTACAGAGAACTTGCACACCCGAATGGGAGACCGTCAAAGTCAATCGGGGGTCGATTTGATAGCATACTTCAGAGAACTTGCACACCCGAATGGGAGACCATCAGAGTCAATCGAGGGTCGATTTAACAGCATACTATTCAAAATGATCCGAGAATGTGTACACACCGATTGGGAGACGGTGATGAAAGCGTCCGCCCTTGTACACTGGATGGCACTATTTCACTATAATAAGGGGTAGAGGCACCTCGGTCATATTATACGACATACCAGAGAAGTTCCACACCCGCATGGGAGACCGTCAAAGTCAATCGGTGGTCGATTTAAGAGCATACTATACAAAATGATCCGAGAATCTGCACACACCGAGTGGGAGACGGTGATGAAAACGTCCGCCCTTGTATGTTCGATTGCACTATTTCACTATATTAAGGGGAGAGGGTGCCTTCGCACACATATTCGGTGTGAAATATCTTCCGCCCCCCAGCGGAGCGCTTCGGCGCCTCTGCGAAGCAAAGCGCGGCATTCAAAAACAACAACCAAAATTGCCGTCGCTTTCCCTTCCCTGCCCTGCAATGGCTGGAGCAGCAGAAGGAGAGAGAGAGAAAATAGTCTCATGGGGTCAGAGGAATGGCAGTGGAGCGCGATCTATGAATTTCACTAGCCAGGTCTGTCTTCCTATTGAACATTATTACTCTCTCTCGGCGCACACGTCGCCACCACGGTTTCCGTGACAGCAGCAGCATCATGATGTTGCGTCTACCAATAAGTCTGGAACCGGGTTATTCGGCTGTTCGCGAACAGTCAGGTTTTAAACTTGCCTAACAAACGATCAAACAACCTCCACTCTCGAGGTGCGGTACGGTGACTGTCCTATCGTCCGCCCTTGTATGCTGGATTGCACTATTTCACTATATTAAGGGGAGAGGGTGCCTTCACACACCTATTCGGTGTGGAATATCTTCCGCCCCCTAGCGGAGCGCTTCGGCGCCTCTGCGAAGCAAAGCGCGGCATTCAAAAACAACAACCAAAGTTGCCGTCGCTTTCCCTTCCCTGCCCTGCAATGGCTGGAGCAGCAGCAGAAGGAGAGAGAGAGAGAGAAAATAGTCTCATGGGGTCAGAGGAATGGCAGTGGAGCGGGTTCTATGAATTTCACTAGCCAGGTCTGTCTCCCAATTGAACATTATTACTCTCTCGGCGCACACGTCGCCACCACGGTTTCCGTGACAGCAGCAGCATCATGATGTTGCGTCTATTGTAAGTCCGGAACCGGGTTATTCGGCTGTTCGCGAACAGTCAGGTTTTAAACTTGCCTAACAAACGATCAAACAACCTCCACTCTCGAGGTGCGGTACGGTGACTGTCCTATCGTCCGCCCTTGTATGCTGGATTGCACTATTTCACTATATTAAGGGGAGAGGGTGCCTTCACACACATATTCGGTGTGGAATATCTTCCGCCCCCCAGCGGAGCGCTTCGGCGCCTCTGCGAAGCAAAGCGCGCCATTCAAAAACAACAACCAAAAGTTGCCGTCGCTTTCCCTTCCCTGCCCTGCAATGGCTGGAGCAGCAGAAGGAGAGAGAGAGAGAGAGAAAATAGTCTCATGGGGTCAGAGGAATGGCAGTGGAGCGGGTTCTATGAATTTCACTAGCCAGGTCTGTCTCCCAATTGAACATTATTACTCTCTCGGCGCACACGTCGCCACCACGGTTTCCGTGACAGCAGCAGCATCATGATGTTGCGTCTATTGTAAGTCCGGAACCGGGTTATTCGGCTGTTCGCGAACAGTCAGGTTTTAACCTTGCCTAACAAACGATCAAACAACTTCCACTCTCGAGGTGCGGTACGGTGACTGTCCTATCGTCCGCTCTTGTATGCTGGATTGCACTATTTCACTATATTAAGGGGAGAGGGTGCCTTCACACACATATTCGATGTGAAATATCTTCCGCCCCCCAGCGGAGCGCTTCGGCGCCTCTGCGAAGCAAAACGCGGCATTCAAAAACAACAACCAAAATTGCTGTCGATTTCCTCTCCCTGCCCTGCAATGGCTGGAGCAGAAGGAGAGCGAGAGAGAGAATAGTCTCATTGGGTCAGAGGAATGGCAGTGGAGCGGGCTAATGGCGAGTAGGCTCGCGATCTATCAATTACACTAGCCAGGTCGCTCTCCTTATTGAACATTATTACTCTCTCACGTCGCCACTGCGGTTTCCGCGACAGCAGCAGCATCATCATGATGTTGCATCCACCAATTAGTCCGGAACCGGGTTATTCGGCTGTCTGCGAACAGTCCGGTTTTAACCTTACCCAACAAACAACATCCACTCTCGAGGTGCGGTACGGTGAATGTCCTATCGTCCGACCTTGTATGCTGGATTGCACTATTTCACTATATTAAGGGGAGAGGGTGCCTTCACACACATATTCGGTGTGAAATATCTTCCGCCCCCCAGCGGAGCGCCTCTGTGAAGCAAAGCGCGGCATTCAAAACAACAACCAAAATTGCCGTCGCTTCCCTGCCATGCAATGGCTGGAGCAGAAGGAGAGAGATTTTAGTCTCATTGGATCAGAGGAATGGCAGTGGAGCGGGCTTATGGCGAGTAGGCTCGCGCTCTATCAATTACACTTGCCAGGTCTCTCTTCCGTTTGGACATTATTTACCCCGTCTCTCTCTCGGCGCACACGTCGCCACCCTACTAGTTTCCTTCACAGCATATGCTGCGGCCTTTCAGTCCGGGCTCCCCTTCGCCTTGCTGTCTGCCCAACTTAGCGGACTTGCGTTGGCTGATCACCCCGTCTTCGCGTCTGTGCCGGCCTTCAATGCAGCGCCCAACCGTCTCTTGACCGAGATTCATTGCACTATTCCACGCGCAAACGGCTACCCTAAATGTGCATAGACAACGCTCATGGTTCAACACGACCAGGGCGCAGTCTGGGAGCCGAGTATACTCAAAAGAGAGTTTAGCAGCCAAAACTCGTCAAAGCACACGTTGGGTTACCCCATCACCTAACAACGATGATGGCGGTTCCCACCCGTGAAATACACAACCTAACCAATATTGGGCGACGATGGCGCTCATGAGCCCACGTCCCCACAAACAGTAAGAGAGAGTGAGAAAGAAAGAGAGAGAGGAGAAGGATAAGGGAGGAGATTGGCCAACGTGCGGTCCCTCGCCCAATGTCTTCTGCCTCGCTGGAGCTGGGGCAAAGATAAGAGGAGCGGATAAGGGAGGAGATTGGCCAACGTGCGGTCCCTCGCCCAATGTCGGCTGCCTCGCTGGAGCTGGGGCAAAGAGGAGAGGAGAGGAGAGGAGAGGAGCGGATAAGGGAGGAGATTGGCACACACGGTGGCGCTGCCGGCGCCGAGGATAGCAAGAGAAGGTGCAGTTTGATCTGATCATCTGGTTTGCTATTTCTCTAAGGGCAACGTGCGGTCCCTCGCCCAATGTCGGCTGCCTCGCTGGAGCTGGGGCAAAGAGAAGAGGAGCGGATAAGGGAGGAGATTGGCCAACGTGCGGTCCCTCGCCCAATGTCGGCTGCCTCGCTGGAGCTGGGTAAAGAGGAGAGGAGAGGATAAGGGAGGAGATTGGCACACACGGTGGCGCTGCCGGCGCCGAGGATAGCAAGAGAAGGTGCAGTTTGATCTGATCATCTGGTTTGCTATTTAAGGCCAACGGTGTCCTCGCTTCAATGTCGGCTGCCTCGCTGGAGCTAGCAAAGAGAGAAGAGGAGCGGATAAGGGAGAAGATTGGCACACACGGTGGCGCTGTCGGCGCCGAGGATAGCAAGAGAAGGTGCAGTTTGATCTGATCATCTGGTTTGCTATTTCTCTAAGGCCAACGTGCGGTCTCTCGCCCAATGTCGGCTGCCTCGCTGGAGCTGGGGCAAAGAGAAGAGGAGCGGATAAGGGAGGAGATTGGCACACGGTGGCGCTGCCGGCGCCGAGGATAGCAAGAGAAGGTGCAGTTTGATCTGATCATCTGGTTTGCTATTTCTCTAAGGCCAACGTGCGGTCCCTCGCCCAATGTCGGCTGCCTCGCTGGAGGTGGGGCAAAGAGAAGAGGAGCAGATAAGGGAGGAGATTGGCACACACGAACGTGCGGTCCCTCGCCCAAAGTCTTCTGCCTCGCTGGGGCAAAGAGAAGAGAAGAGGAGCGGATAAGGGAGGAGATTGGCACACACGGTGGCGCTGCCGGCGCCGAGGATAGCAAGAGAAGGTTCAGTTAGATCTGATCATCTGGTTTGCTATTTCTCTAAGGCCAACGTGCGGTCCCTCGCCCAATGTCTTCTGCCTCTCTCTCAATCTCTCTCACTATTTTGGCCGCCGTGATAGGCGCCGCCAACAGCAGCAGCTACCTGGTTGATCCTGCCAGTAGTCATATGCTTGTCTCAAAGATTAAGCCATGCATGTGTAAGTACAAGCCGATTTAAGGCGAAACTGCGAATGGCTCATTAAATCAGCTATGTTTCATTGGATCTGTAAACCCTCTTACTTGGATAACTGTGGCAATTCTAGAGCTAATACATGCAATTGGTCTCTGACCGCAAGGGAAGAGCGCTTTTATTAGTTCAAAACTGGTCGGGCCCCGGTCCGTAACCCACCTGTGGTGAATCTGAATAACTTCGGGCTGAGCGCACGGTCTCCGCACCGGCGCCGCTTCTTTCAAGTGTCTGCCTTATCAGCTTTCGATTGTAGGTTATGCGCCTACAATGGCTATAACGGGTAACGGGGAATCAGGGTTCGATTCCGGAGAGGGAGCCTGAGAAACGGCTACCACATCTAAGGAAGGCAGCAGGCACGCAAATTACCCACTCCCGGCACGGGGAGGTAGTGACGAAAAATAACGATGTGAGTCTCATCCGAGGCCTCGCAATCGGAATGAGTACACTTTAAATCCTTTAACGAGTATCCATTGGAGGGCAAGTCTGGTGCCAGCAGCCGCGGTAATTCCAGCTCCAATAGCGCATATTAAAGTTGTTGCGGTTAAAAAGCTCGTAGTTGGATCTCAGTTCCGGACTGACGGTGCACCGCCTGGTGTTTCCTGTCACGCTCCGAACAGCCGCCCCGCCGGCTCGCACGGGATGATCTTTGTCGAGTGTCCCGAGTGGCCGGAGAGTTTACTTTGAAAAAATTAGAGTGCTCAGAGCAGGCTATTTGAATGGCCCGAATGGTGATGCATGGAATAATGGAATAGGACCTCGGTTCTATTTTGTTGGTTTTCGGAACCAGAGGTAATGACTAATCGGAACAGGTGGGGGCATTCGTATTGCGACGCTAGAGGTGAAATTCTTGGACCGTCGCAAGACGAACTACTGCGAAAGCATTTGCCAAGGATGTTTTCATTAATCAAGAACGAAAGTTAGAGGTTCGAAGGCGATCAGATACCGCCCTAGTTCTAACCATAAACGATGCCAACTAGCTTATCCGTCGGCGTTATTCCCATGACCCGGCGGGCAGCTTCCGGAAAACCAAAGTCTTTGGGTTCCGGGGGAAGTATGGTTGCAAAGCTGAAACTTAAAGGAATTGACGGAAGGGCACCACCAGGAGTGGAGCCTGCGGCTTAATTTGACTCAACACGGGAAACCTCACCAGGCCCAGACACAGGAAGGATTGACAGATTGAGAGCTCTTTCTCGATTCGGTGGGTGGTGGTGCATGGCCGTTCTTTGTTGGTGGAGCGATTTGTCTGGTTAATTCCGATAACGAACGAGACTCTGGCCTACTAAGTAGTCGACGGATCTCCAGAAAATGGTGTCCAGTTCGCAACTTCTTCTTAGAGGAATAAGCGGCAATTCTAGCCGCACGAGATTGAGCAATGACAGGTATGTGATGCCCTTAGATGTTCTGGGCCGCACGCGCGCTACACTGAAGGGATCAACGAGTTTTCCCCCTCTGAGAGGAGCGGGTAACCCGTTCAAAGCCTTTCTTGATAGGGATTGGGGCTTGCAATTGTTTCCCATGAACGAGGAATTCCCAGTAAGTGCAAGTCATCAGCTTGCGCTGACTACGTCCCTGCCCTTTGTACACACCGCCCGTCGCTACTACCGATTGAATGATTTAGTGAGGCCTTCGGACTGGCGCTCTTGGATTGTCGGCCCCGTTGCCCGCGAGGGTTTTCTGGGGTCGTCGCCTCGAGCTGACGGAAAGATGTCCAAACTTGATCATTTAGAGGAAGTAAAAGTCGTAACAAGGTTTCCGTAGGTGAACCTGCGGAAGGATCATTAACAGAGAGAAAGAGAACGGGGCGCTCTTAAAACTACTACTCTCCTGATTTGGGCGGTCTCGGGCTATGCTCTGGCAACTCCAGCAGGGAAAGAGGACAATCCCGGCCCCCGCACCAAAAATAGGTACCACGCTGTGGGTGGACCACACTCGGGCGAGAGCGCGAAGACCGGAGGAGGACGGACAGGGCTTTGGACAGCTGCCCGTCCGTTCCTTACTACCGGCGAATAAGCCTCTTGACCCAAAAAGAGTGAAATTCTAGTGTCAAAAAACAACAACAAGCCGTCCGGCCAAACCCAAACCACAAACTTGGGCTATATCTGTCAAACCCTTTCATCGAGACTCGACCTGTGATGGTTAGTCGCAAAAAGACCAAATGGCAAATACACAACTCTTAACGGGGGATCACTCGGCTCGTGGGTCGATGAAGACAGCAGCAAACTGCGTGTCGGTATGTGAATCGCAAGAATACCAGATACATCGACAAGTTGAACGCATATTGCGGCGGCGGCAGCCATATGAGCTTGTCGCCGCCACTCCTCTACGAGGGTCGGAAATATACATCCATCGGTTGCTGCGAGTTCGGTGCCTGCTGACTGTCTCCCCGACACGAGGGTAACCGGAACCGAGCTTCCGCCTTGGGGTTTAATCGCCCGCGCCTTGCGCGAGGCGTGCCCTTAAAAACAAGCGTATTACTAGCAAGTCCATGGACTTGGCGCACCCACATTCAACCACAACAAAGCCGGGCACACACACATGTGTGTGTGTCCCGTCCCGACGACAGTTGTCGCCCTCGCAAATAACTGGAGGCGCTCTTTTGCCTGCTGTCCACAGAGACACGAATGGCCGTCGGCCGCTCATGGCTGATGCTGCACATGTTCTAAGAGGCACACGTCCTCCTTCTCTCTTGGAGAAGAAGCACTCCATCCCACGATGAGGAAACGAAACCGGGTCGGATATCTTTTAAGTAAGCCCTGCCGGAATTTCGTCTATCACCTCGAAAAGAGTGCTTGGCATGCATTGCAGTGGACCCTAAATTGATGAGTGCGTTCTCTTTGAGAGTTCGCCACGAGTCCACGTCTATCTCATGACAGGCCTGGGAGGGAGGCAGGGGGAGTTCTCTCTAAACGCGTTAAAGACGGTGTTACGCCTCATAACGGCGCTCGCCGGGATAGAGCACTAGTTCTGCAGCCGGAAAGGCCGCTCACGCCAATTAATACTGCGACTCTCGCTCTCTTTCTCCGGATAAACAAGTGCCACTGCTGTGGCATGCGGGAACGGGGAAAGAGGTCAAAGTTTAAGCGGCAAAGGTGCGGCCGAGTAAGGGCGGAACACGAGCGTATATGCATTAAAACTGTGTATATGACTCTGCGAGAGATGTTCTGCTGGAACACTTTTCCTATTGGCTATTTACCACTATTGATGTTGCTGAGAGGGCCGAGCACCTAAGCTGCTCGTTGAGAATGAGAAGGAACGGAGTCAGGGGTGGGAGTGCCGGCGCCATGGCCGCTGGTACCCCGCGACAAGCCCCTCAAACCTTCCTCTCTCTGTCAGAAGAAGAAGAAAAAGAAGAAGAATAAGAAGGAACGGAGTCAGGGGTGGGAGTGCCGGCGCCATGGCCGCTGGTACCCCCGAGACAAGCCTCTCAAACCTTCCTTTATCTCTCTTTCTCTGTCTTAAGAAGCAGAAGAATAAGAAGGAACGGAGTTAGGGGTGGGAGTACCGGCGCCATGGCCGCTGGTACCCCCGCGACAAGCCCCTCAAACCTTCCTCTCTCTCTCTCTCTCTGTCTTAAGAATAAGAAGGAACGGAGTCAGGGGTGGGAGTACCGGCGCCATGGCCGCTGGTACCCTCGCGACAAGCCCCTCAAACCTTCCTCTCTCTCAGTCTTAAGAATAAGAAGGAACGGAGTCAGGGGTGGGAGTACCGGCGCCATGGCCGCTTGTTACCCCCGCGACAAGCCCCTCAAACCTTCCTGTGTATGTCTTTTGCAGCAGCACGTGGTAATGTCGGTGGTGAAGAAAGTCGGTGGCAGATCGTCTTCCGCTTCGTGGTTGGGGAACATGTTCCCCCTAAGGATGATGAGACCACGATCGACCTCGGAGTAGGAGAGAGCTACCCGCCAAATTTAAGCATATTAATAAGCGGAGGAAAAGAAACCAACAAGGATTCCCTTAGTAAGGGCGACTGAACCGGGAAAAGCCCAGCGCATAACCTCGATGTCTTCGGGCACGAGGGGTGTTGCGTTTTAGAGGGTCCAGCACGCCGTCCCATACTGTCTAAGTCAAGCTTGAAAGCGGCCACTGCCCATGGAGGGTAACAGGGCCATATGGCGGCGCCCATGAGGGTACAGATGGGACGGTCGGAAACGGCCTCTCTGTAGAGTCGGGTTGCTTGAAAGTGCAGCCCAAAGCAGGTGGTAAACTCCATCTAAGGCTAAATATGACCACGAGACCGATAGCGAACAAGTACCGTGAGGGAAACTTGAAAAGAACTTTGAAGAGAGAGTTCAAGAGTACGTGAAACCGTTAATAGCCAAACGGGTGGAAACTCGAAGGTCGAACTGAGGGGATTCAGCTCGTCGGCTGTCGGCTGGGTGGGGTGTTGTAATTGAGCGACCCAAAAATGTTTGGGCGCGCCCCCACTCACGCTGGCGTCGGCGGGCGTATTTCGCCTCATAGTAGGTCACCGCGACCCTTTGCCGGAGACGTCGAAGGCCCGGTCGGACTGGTACCTCGCCGCCGACTCTCTCTCAGCTCGTCTGGGGGGGAGACCCGCGCGACGGGGGGAACCACCGGTGTCCTGGCTGCCCTGCGACGGTCGTCGAGAAGAGCTTGCCGCCGCTTTGGCGGCGGTTTTGCTCTCGCGGTGTGCAAAAGGTCGGTGATCCACCCGACCCGTCTTGAAACAAGGACCAAGGAGTCTAACATGTGTGCAAGTCAATGGGCTCAATAAACCCAAAGGCGAAATAAAAGTGACGGGCGCCCGGGGCAGCTATAACAGGCTCTCCGGTGCGTCTTGGGCCGATCCCTGACCGGCTGCCTGCGGCCTCGCCCACGCCGCGACAAGTGGGGTGAGATAATTTCCCCCGTCTCTGGACGTTGTGTGTGGTGGAGGTCGTCAGGGCGTTGGTCGAAGTTTAATTTCCCCTCATGGCAGGGGGGGGGGCGCAGGCCCGGGACTTGGCAAGACGCTGCGGTGCTGTCCGTCCCCAGAAGCGGGCCGTCGGTAAACGGCGGAGGCGCACCGGGGCAGGCTCGCGGGCAGTCGGCAAGTACCATGAGCATATATGTTGGGACCCGAAAGATGGTGAACTATGCCTGGCCAGGATGAAGCCAGAGGAAACTCTGGTGGAGGTCCGTAGCGATTCTGACGTGCAAATCGATCGTCGGAGCTGGGTATAGGGGCGAAAGACTAATCGAATCATCTAGTTGCTGGTTCCCTCCGAAGTTTCCCTCAGGATAGCTGGAACTCGCAGGGTGAATTTCATCCGGTAAAGCGAATGATTAGAGGTCTTGGGGACGAAACGTCCTCAACCTATTCTCAAACTTTAAATGGGTGAGATGCCGAGCTTGCTTGTAGGGATGAAGCTCCGGCGACTAATCTGAGTATCTAGTGGGCCACTTTTGGTAAGCAGAACTGGCGCTGTGGGATGAACCAAACGTCGAGTTAAGGGGCCTAAATGAATGCTCATTCAGATCCCATTGAAAGGCGTTGGTTGCTATAGACAGCAGGACGGTGGCCATGGAAGTTGGAATCCGCTAAGGAGTGTGTAACAACTCACCTGCCGAAGCAACTAGCCCTTAAAATGGTATGGCGCTCAAGCATTCTCCCGATACTCGACCGCCGGGCGCACTACCGGCCTCGCTCTCAAGGCGAGGTCTCGAAGCCCCGGTGAGTAGGAGGGTCGCAGTGGTGAGCGCTGAAGGGTTTCGGCGTGGGCCGGCCTGGAGCCGCCACTGGTGCAGATCTTGGTGGTAGTAGCAAATACTCGAGAGAGACTCCCTTGATGACCGAAGCGGAGAAGGGTTCCATGTGGACATCAGTTGGACATGGGTTAGTCGCTCCTAAGCCCAGGGCTAAGGCCTGATCCACGCTCGAGGCAAATGCAACACGAGCAGAGGAGAAGAAGAAGAACTAAGTAGGGGTTCTATCTCTCTATCTACCTCGGTCTTATATAACACAGTCTAACAAAGTAAAAGGCCAAAGGAAGAGTGGCGAAAGGGAATACAGTACTTATTCCGTAACCAGGCCTGGAACCCTAGCGGGTGTGTGTGCGCTTTTTGGGAATGCTACATGCCCGCGAAGGGTCCTGGCAACTGAAACCAGCTCGCGTCCACCGGCGGTGGTCCGGGAAAGAGTTCTCTTTTCTGTTTAAAGTGCCCTGGCCCTAGAAATCTCTCATTCAGAAAGAGGGCGTTGGTAAGACGGTTAGCCGTAGAGCGCCGCGGTTCTTGCGGCGTCCCGAGTGCCACCGCCGGTCCCTGAAAAATGCGAGGGTGGTTATCCCAGGCAGCATTGTCGGAACTCGTTTCCGGCGGCGTCTGCTTTTCGGGCCTGTGCATACCCATAACCGCATATGGTCTCCAAGGTAAGCAGCCTCTGGTCGATAGACTAATGTAGGTAAGGGAAGTCGGCAAATTAGATCCGTAACTTCGGGATAAGGATTGGCTCTGAGGATCGGGCCAGTCTTGCCTGGGCGGGAAGCGGGCCTGGGTTCGGGCGCAGGACTCAGGCCTCAGACGACCCTGCAGTAAGGTTTATAGCCTCTGGGGGTCTCTGGGGTCGCGAAGTCGGGGCAATGGCGAGGCACTTCCGGGTAGGCCATATAGACAATGACACCTTGTCTCAATTGAAAAGGTCGCTGTTGCGGAAGAAGAGGGAAGAGTGGAGTACATCCTGGCAGGGCAAGGGGGCAGAGAACTTCTTTGGAAGCCGGGCCAGCAATGCCATCTTGCGAAACGACCTAGGCCCAGGCAGGAAAGCCATCGACCTATGGCGACTCAGGTCTCAGACCATCAACTGCCGAGTCTCTAGAGCCATTGGCCGGGTGCCTAATGAGGACTTGGGAAGAATGACCTGTCGCCAATGTGGGGAAGGGAAGGAGGATATACTACATCTCTTACAGAGGTGTCCTGCTGCCCAAAACCACAGGGTGACAAGACATGACCGTATCCTCCTTAAGCTAAAACAATGGCTACAGGGAGAGGGCTTCCATGTACTCTTAGAGCCGCGGGTACAAAGTGGTCACACGTTCGTGAAGCCTGATCTGATCCTGCAGAAAAATGGCCAGTACTCGGTGCTCGACGTCTGTGTGCCCTTCGAAAGCGATATTAACACCCTTCGGTTAGCTGAGCAGCACAAGATCGATAAGTACCGTGCACACGAGGTCGACATCAGGAGGTTCATTGCTAACAATTGCTCGCTGCCTCCGGTAGCTGCAGTGAACTTCCTGGGTGTTGCCTTCGGCGCACGAGGTGGCATAATACCAGCCACTATCAAGCTGCTCAGCCGGTTGGGCATCAGACGCGCGGGCATCGAGATAGTTGTTACAATGGCCATTGAGGGATCTATAAACATCCTTAGATCCCTCAGACTGCAGGCGGACGGCTAGGATGTCGCTCTGCGGCCCGAATGCTGGGGCTGGGGCGTTCGCCCACACTGCAAGCAGGACAGTTCGATCTCATCCCTGCCAAGGAGCTCCAATCCACAGGGGTGCTGCTGCTCCCGGGACACACGCGGAGTTCGAGCCTGCTGTGGCGGGCGCTCTATCCTAAAAACTTGGACAAGAGGCTTTTAACTCATTCATTTTTTTAAATTTTTAGCTAGGTTTTAGTCCTCTCCTGACAAGTTGGAGATGACCATCGCTCCGATCCCTTCTGCAACACAGACACGGACATGAGCCTCATCCATGAGCTCCACAAGTGTGTCACCACGAGCAACTGGCAGCTCTCCCAAACCAGCAGCCGCCAGCAGGGCCGGCGGTCAATAAATAAGGCCCTTAAAATATCCTTGTGGGGTGGGATGGGGTGCCAGTTGCCGACTACATCTTAGACATCCGGTGACCAACATCCAAGCACTGCGGGGAGCTCCCTACCAGGATGGATATTGCGGAAGGGTATAAATGCCAGGAGAGTAGTTGTGCAGGGAACCTGGTAATCCCTGCAAGATAGTCAGATTTTAGGGGCACAGTTGTGCATTTGAGTTTTAATTTTTAAAGAAAAGTAGAGAAAGTGAAGAGCGTCCGGGCATGCAGGAAACGGCTCCGTGTTGTTGAAACTAATAAAATTTGTTGTGAGTATTACTAGCCAAATGCCTTGTCATCTAATTAGTGACGCCCATGAATGGATTAACGAGATTCCCACTGTCCCTATCTACTATCTAGCGAACCCACAGGCAGGGGAACGGGCCTGCACTAAACAGCGGGGAAAGAAGACCCTGTTGAGCTTGACTCTAGTCTGATT